>NW_021823104.1:62500-130000 GCF_901001165.1 Salmo trutta | reverse complement strand
AGAATGCAAAAAGCAATATGAACAGAGAAAGAAACAGACACCCAAACCGTTACCCAAGCCAGACCATCAACAACAGCCAGAGTATCCAGCCAAGACACCTCCCATGTTCTGTTGGAGATGTAGCCAAAAGGGATATTCTTCAGCTACATGTCCAAGACCGTATCAAGTAAACCCTTCCAGAAGGCAAACAACAACAGGCAAACACACCTAACTCCCTTCACAGGAACGACCATCCTACTCTGGGTGCTTTGACCAGAGTTGAAACCCCAAGAGTCACTGCCTACACCCCCCCATCGACACCCCCCTCCTTTCAGTCAATACCGCACCAACTGGTGTTACCCCTGTCCATAGGTCCATGGACAGGAAGAGCCATCCTGGACACCGGGTCATCCTACACACTGCTCAATGAGAAACTGTGGAAGGAGGTTAAAGGTCCACACTATAACTTGAAGCCGTGGACAGAAGGTCCACTCTATCTGGCTGATGGTGAGGCTAAACGACCACTTGGATGGAGTGAGGTAGAGTTCTGCCTGTGTAACCACTCCTATATGATTCCTTCTGTTATCCTACAAACCAAGAACCTTGCTTTTCCTGTCGTGTTGGGAATTGATTTCGTGTACTTCAGTGGTGTCCAGATTGATATCGCACACAATTGCTACTGGTTTCCATACAATCCGAGCAAGAAGCATTTCTTCCAGTCAGAAGCTTCAAAGTTACATGATTGGGGTCCAAATGTGGCAGTCTTCTCTGCCATTGCTCCGGTACCACTAACCCTTGATAATCCTTCTGATGATCTCCTTTTACAGGCTGTGAGAAGAGCTCAGCTGGAACAGCCAGAGGAGTTAAGGCTGTTGGAACAGCTGCAGAATAACGCTGATGTATGTACTTCAAAGCTGGGACGTACCGGGCTCCTGAAGCACAAAATATTCCTTACACAGGAAATGCCGATCAAGCAGAAGCCATATCGTTTGTCCCCAGCGAAGCTAATCATCCAAAAGGGAATCATTAATGATATGTTGACACAAAATATAATTGAACGTTCATCCTCTCTCTGGGCTGCTCCTGTTGTCCTCATCCCAAAAAAGTCCGGTGGTCTTAGATTTTGTGTGGACTATAGGAAGACCAACAAGGTTTCCCAGACTGATGCCTATCCTCTTCCCACCATCCAAGAGATCCTGGAGTCATTGTCTGGTGCGGTTATGTTCACTACCCTTGACCTCAATAGTGGCTATTGGCAGGTTGAGATGGACCAGGAAAGCAAGGACAAGACTGCTTTTGTCTGTGCTGAGGGCTTGTTTTCCTTTAAGGTGATGCCTTTTGGATTAAAGAATGCACCTGCCACTTTCCAAAGACTCATGGAGATTACGTTAGGTGAGCTCAAAGGGAAGATCTGTTTCGTCTACCTGGACGATATAATTATCTACTCCCAGAACAGAGAACAACACTTTCAAGATCTTCAAGCAGTTTTGGACAAGCTAAGGGAAGCTGGTCTGACATTGAACATGAAGAAGAGCAACTTCTGCCAAACCTCCCTGAAGTTCCTTGGCCATATTGTGTCTTTTGACGGCACTCATGTGGATCCTGAAAAGACCAAGGTGGTACAAAATGTCCCTGTCCCAACCACACTCAAGGCCCTTCAACGGTTCCTTGGGATGGCTGGATGGTACCATCGGTTTGTGTTGAACTTCTCCCAGGTGGCAGAACCCCTCAACGCATTGACGCGAAAAGGTGCGAAATTCTGATGGACGGCAGAGTGCCAGACCTCTTTTGAAACCCTGAAACGACACCTCGTCACACCTCCCATTTTGGGTCATCCCAACTTTGATTGCCCTTTTGTTGTTTACACTGATGCAAGTGATGTTGGACTTGGTGCTGTTCTAGTCCAACAGACTGGACTTGGCACTGAAGAAGTGCTAGCGTTCGCCAGTCGAACATTGAATGGAGCAGAACGGAACTACTCCACAACCGAGCAAGAGTGCCTTGCAGTTGTCTGGGCTTTGGAAAAGTGGAGGTACTACCTGGAGGGAAGACACTTCACTGTGGTCACTGACCATTCCTCCCTTGTGTGGGTGTTCAAGACCAACAAACCAAGCACCAGACTCATCAGATGGGCTCTACGGTTGCAAGAGTTCACCTTTGCAGTAGAATACATGAAAGGAAAATACAACACTGTTCCAGATGCCTTATCCAGAGCTCCTGCTGGTGGTAATGGTGGCTCTCATCTTACATGTGCTACTGTCCTGTCAAGCAGTCGAGACTCACCCAAAACTGACTTTCCCATCTCTGATGAGGCCATTTGGAAAGCCCAACAGGATGATCCAGAAGTACAGGCTTTGTACCAGACTATTCTGGAAGATGGAGAAAAGATGGTCAATCCTACCACCAAGCTGACCATCATTGAAGACAAAGTCTACCGAGTTGTACAACTACCTCACAGAACACTATACCAAATGTACATACCTGAAACTCTACGCCTTCAACTGCTTCAACATTTCCACGAAGACCCGTTAGCTGGTCATTTGGGCAGGTTCAAAACCTACAAGCGGTTGCAAGCATTACTGTACTGGCCACATCTAAGCATGGATGTGAAGTCACACATCCGAAACTGTCAGGTTTGTCAAATGTACAAACCATAAGGTAGAAAGCCTGCTGGCAAGTTGCAGCAAACTGTGGTTACCCGACCTTGGGAAATGTTAGGAGTGGATTTGATGGGTCCATTTCCTAGAAGCTCCAATCAGAATGCGTACATGCTTGTTTTTGTTGATTACTATTCCAAGTGGGTGGAGCTCTTTGCCCTGCGTCAGGCCACAGCAAGGACCGTCTCTAACATCCTTACGAAAGAGATCCTGACTCGCTGGGAAGTGCCTGATTACATCCTGTCTGATCGAGGTTCCCAATTCATCTCTGATCTCTTTGAGGAGACCTGCCAAAGATGGAACCTGAGACAGAAGTTGACCACGGCCTATCACCCACAGACCAACCTCACTGAGAGAGTTAATCGAACCTTGAAGACAATGGTTGCTTCTTATGTAGGAACCCAGCACAAACACTGGAACAAGCACCTTCACGAGTTTCGATTTGCCCTGAATTCTGCTGTGCAAGAGTCCACTGGAGTCACACCTGCAGAGCTGAACCTGAGTCGTCCCCTCCGAGGACCCTTGGAGATGGTGCTACAGCCCCAGCAGGTTACTCCAGACGCTGCTTGCTATGACCAGGTAGTCCATCTCCACGACTTGAGAGCTCGTCTCAAAGAACATGATCCAGGCTCGACTCAAGCAGAAGAGAAATTATGATAAGAAGAGACGAGACATGCAGTTCCAGCTTCGTGATCGGGTGTGGCTTCGCACTCATCCTTATTCAAAAGCTGAACAATTCTTCTCAGCCAAGCTCGCTCCTAAATGGCAAGGACCATATAGGATTGTGGAGCAGAGAGGCCCTTTGAACTACCGAGTGGTGAAAGAGGACACAGGTGAAGATATGCGCGTTGTCCATGTCTCGCGCCTTAAGGCCTGTTACCCCTCGGCTGAGGAATTGGAGGAGATTGAGCGCCGCAAGGTCCTGGAGATCTTTGAAGAGGAAAGTGAGGAGACTTTTCTCGGATTCCCAGACCCAGAAGTCTCACGCCTTAAGGCCTGTGACCCCTCGGCTGAGGAGCGTGAGCGCCAAAAAGTACTGAATATTTTTGTAGAGTAAAGTGATGAGGAGACCTTTCTCGGTTTCCCCGACCAAGATGTGCCTTCCAGGGCAATGGTCGGCTTTTTCCAGGGGAGGGGGTGTGTGACGGCCCTGAATTTTTCTGAAACGTCTCAGTGCTTCTCCTTCCAATAGGGCGCTTTCCCTTTAATTCTCAATTTAATAGTGCTTCTCCTTCCAATAGGGCGCTTCCCCTTTAATTCCCAAATAAAAAGTCAGCATCAGCTGCGCAAAAGTGGGGTTATATGGAGACGTGAATGAGGATGTGTTCAACCCTCAGTTCTGAAGCTTCTCTCTTCCGTTTGTTGTGTTGCTTTAAAAGTGTGCTTTGTGTAGCCTAATAGCAAATCTACCCAGGATCGGATCCAGTCTTTGCATCCGTGGACTACACCTCTCCGTTGTTTTTCGTGGCCTTTCTCCGCTGGAGATCTGTCGGCGGATTGGCTTGTCTGACTGACCGACTGACTACAACCTTTTTTGTATACGGTATTTCATTTGTTTTGGTGTGATGTATACCGTGATGATTTATGTAGTTAGTTGTAGTTGAGGACTTATTAAGATGTGATACGCTTTATAGTTGTGTGGTAAAATATTTGTAATTTTGATTGTATGATTGACACTGGGTTTACGCTACACTGGTATGAACAGACAAACATTGAACGGATGTTCTTCAGATTACAAGACCGAATTATTTAGCACATCACTGTTTCCTGCTTAGAATTTCAACATTCTGTAAAGTAGGAGTTGGGTCAATGCAATAATTTTAAATGGAGAAGCTGGGGATTGAAGCCAGGACCTCATACATGCAAAGCATGCGCTCTACCACTGAGCTACATCCCCTTTCTGGGAGAGAAAAAAATGTTTCTTATTTTATTTTATTTCACCTTTATTTAACCAGGTAAGCTAGTGGAGAACAAGTTCTCATTTAGAACTGCAACCTGGCCAAGATAAAGCAAAGCAATGCGACACAAACAACAACATAGAGTTACAAATGGAATAAACAAGCGTACAGTCAATAACACAATATAAAAAAAGAAAGTCTATATACAGTGTGTGCAAATGGCATGAGGAGGTAAGGCAATAAATAGGCCATAGAAGCAAAGTAATTACAATTTAGCAAATTAACACTGGAGTGATAGTTGAGCAGATGATGATGTGCAAGTAGAAATACTGGTGTGCAAAAGAGCAGAAAGTAAATAAAAACAATATGTGGATGAGGTAGGTAGATTGGGTGGGCTATTTACAGATGGGCTATGTACAGCTGCAGCGATCGGTTAGCTGCTCAGATAGCTGATGTTTAAAGTTAGTGAGGGAAATATAAGTCTCCAGCTTCAGCGATTTTTGCAATTCGTTCCAGTCATTGGCAGCAGAGAACTGGAAGGAAAGGCGGCCAAAGGAGGTGTTGGCTTTGGGGATGACCAGTGAGATATACCTGCTGGAGCGCGTGCTACGCGTGGGTGTTGTTATCGTGACCAGTGAGCTGAGATAAGGCGGAGCTTTACCTAGCATAGACTTATAGATGACCTGGAGCCAGTGGGTCTGGTGACGAATAGGTAGCGAGGGCCAGCCGACTAGAGAATACAGGTCGCAGTGGTCATATCAATACAATTTTCCTTTTCTTTACACTGTTCTAATGAATGTACATTTCCATAATATCAGCTATCTTCCATAAACGTCGAACAAGGATTGAACCCAAGTGCTTCAGTTTACAGAAACGGATGATTTAGCATATCTATTTCCTTCTTAGAATGTCAACATTCTGGAAAGTGGGAGTTGTGCAAAAGATAATTTAACAACTAAATACACTCAACAGAGAAGTTGGGGATTAACGTTGGACCGCATACATGTAAAGTACTGGCTCTACCATAGAGATACATCCCCTTACTATAATAGCTGTGTTGCAATATTGATACAACTTGCTTTTTCTGCAAAGTCCTCCAATAAAAGCACAGGTCCATGATATCAGATGTCTTTCATACAGGCACGGACGGGATTTGAACCCATGATCTTCGGTTTACAAGACCGACGCCTTACCACTTTTTTTTTTTATCATCAAAAATTCTTGTTTACAATGTTTACAGTACAATCTACTGTTTACAGTACAATCCACAGAGAACAATACAGAAGACACTAGACTAACAGAGGCAGGTGAACAATTCACCCCCTATCAAATTCAAGGAACCCAAAGAAAAAAAAATTATACAAAAAACATACATAAGAGCGTCTGCTAAATGACTTAAATGTAAATGTAATGACTAAGACATAACAAAAACAAAAAAAATAAAAAATAAAAATAAAAAAACAGGCAAAGAAAAATAAAAACTCTTTCAAATAACAATCAACAAAGAAAATATCAAAACAGTGCTTTCAAAAATTATAAGTGATACCTCCACTCTCCTCACGTGAAATTAACCCACTCCCTTCAACAAAAGATTCATCAAAATATTCCATCCCATAACTAAACAACATGTCTATGTGTTTACTAAACAGTGATATAAAGATAATCCACACCTGAACCCTCTTTCTGTCCAAAGAAACATAATTCCTCCTACAAAAAATAGCATACCTCACAAAACTCAAAACCATATTCAACAAACACACATTAACACCCTCACATTTACCAGACACTCCAAATAACAAAAGTTCCTCCCACGCATACTTTTTCACAAAATCTCCCCCCCAGTTTCTACATAACATTTCCTTAACTTTACCGAAAAAATATTTTAAATCCTCACATTCTATAAACAAATGCATAAGAGTTTCCGGGAAACGTCCACATACGTCGCATTCCCTTTCTATCTCACCATTAATTTGCTTTAACACCACCTTTGTAAATATTCTATTATGTCTTACTTTGAAATCATTATTTTCACACTCCTTACTATTATATTTTACATTTAAATTTTCCAATATCTTTTTTTCATCTAATTCCGGAAAAACTACTTTCCAAAATGTCTCAGCAGCCGGCCTTCTACACACTTTTCCTACCATTATTCTATACAATCTTTTCACTGGTATACTAGATAAATGTACTTTCTTCTTACTGCTACCAATGAACAAATGAGGAAATACTAATAAATCTTCTCTTTCAACTTCACTATTTATTAAATCAACCCATGCTCTTGGTATACTATTTATCTTGTTATAGTCTTCACTGTTCCCCTTCCCACCTCTTCATCCCATTCACTGATCATGTCAAATAGCTTCCCCAGGTAAAAACCCTGGAATTACCTCATATGTATAATCTTTTATTTGCCGTAGACCTGCACTCATAAATACTTTATTATACAAAACTTTTTCTTTGTTCTTGATTTTCTCATTCAGAAATATAGGTTGATTCATAATCAGGTCAATATGTCCACATTCATAATATACATTAGGCAACAACTCTGCCCATGCATTTAGCACCTCTTTATAAAAATCTGGTACCTTTTCAAACATTGCCCTTTTAAGCCCCATCAATAAACCATTATCCTCACAACCACCACTCTCCTCTGTAGACTTTAAAGAAGTGTTTCCAGCCATAATCTTCACTGTCATACAAATATTTCTTTACTGTTTTTATCCTAAAGCTTTTCTTTGGACATCTAAATCTACAAGTTTTAAACCTCCATCTACATAGTCAGCTATCAATGTTTTCTGAGATTCTCACTCCTTTCCATCCCATATAAAATTAGATGCCACATTATTCAATTCATTTAGAACCCACTCAGGCATGTCCAGGACTCCCAAAACATACACAAATTTAGATAATACCAAAGCATTTGCAACAATTACTTTCCTTTGTAACTTTAGTTTTCTATTTTTCCAGAAATTCAACGTTAGCTTGACTTTAAGGATCCCAGTCCAAGTCACACATTTTGCACACATTTCCTATGTTCCGACATTCTCTGGCATAATGCCCTTGTTCACTACATTTGTGGCATGTGAATTCCGGACATTCCTTTAGTATGTGCCCCGGCTGAATACATAATCTACATACCTTCACTTGATTGTCGTGGATTACACGAAAATATTCAAATCCCTCGACAGTGTTAAATTTAGTAGAATATGGCAAGGATTGCACATTGTCTGTAAACTTTACCTTGCAAAATCTCGTCCCATCTACAATGTCCGTTCCTGGCCACATCCTCCTCTTGATTGGCGTGGTCGCCTTCACCTTCCAGCCTTTTAGTTTCTCTTCTATCTCCTCATCCGTAATGTATGCGGGTAAGTTCAAAAAGGACACCACCAGCTCATCGTTCCCTAGTTCTTTAGCCATGATTTGACAGTTCTTTATCTTTAGCCCGTCTATTAGTCTTTTCCATTTACATGAGACATTGTTATTTCATACTTATTTCCGTCTTTCATTCGACATCCCAGTATTGTTCCGCAAACGTCCCTTATTCCTCAGCAATTCCATCGTTATTATTATCTCGTCACTTATTTCCACGTTCACCGTCAGTTCCTTCTCATATGTTCTTTTTTCAGTTCTTCCTTTAAAATTCTGATTTCACTGTTGTCCTTTCTCATAGTTTGTATTCTTGATGTCGAAGCCATGTTGTCCATCCGGTTATTTTAAGCAATATCCCCCAAACAGCTCACGCTGATGGGGGATAATAACAAAAACAAACTTTCAAACGTATGTCAAATAAACCCCCCCCAAAAACGATATTCTCTCTCAAGTACTGACACCTGCTGCTCATCCACTTCCTGAACATCCAAAAAGGGGCGTGTAAAGCGAAGGTGATAACCACTACACTACAGAAACTGCTGCTTGATTTTTCTGCAAGGAGTAAACCTAATTTTACTGATTCATTGCATGTATTCGAATTTTCATAAATGCCTTATTTTTGAAATAACTATTCTCTGTATAAATACGGTACTCATTCCATGTGTCAATCAATTCTGTTAGGGTCAGGGGTTATGATAAATTCCGTTTTTTTTGTGGTTTTTCACCTTGCGTTGCACTGGCCTATTGTGATCTCTGTTATTGTTTCCAGTCTGGTGTTTATTGGGAGGGTTGTGTTTGTGAATATGAGATGTATGAATAGTTTACCTACTTACATTTTGCCATTCAATCCAAGTGGAGCCAGAGATCTAAGGGTTGGGGTTAGGTTTAATAATGACAGATGAATCTGATGCGCACTGGCAAACCTTTTAAAATATATGGTAAAACTATTGTATAGAGATACTTTAATTACAAAAAAAAGGGGGGGGGGAATAATAAGAGTACCAGGATCATAATTTAAAATAAAACCTGGGTTAAGAACCAGGAATATAATCCTAAGGATTAGAGACCAGGGGCCAAGGTCAGAACAATAGTCCAGGAGTTAGGGTTGGGTATGAGTGTCTAGGGGTTAGAGTTAGGTATATGAGCTCCAAGAGTTAGGGTTAGATAAGGGGTTAAGGTTAGGATGGGGAATTGGGATTAGGCATGAGGATCTAGCGATTGGGGTGGGGGATTAGGATTTTAGGAACTGGGGGTTAGGTATAAGGGTCTAGGGGTTAGGATAGGGAATCAGGATTTGGGAACTAGGAGTTAAGTGTTCAGATCTAGGGGTTAAAGTAGGGTATAGGGACTGGGATTTAGGATTTCGGGACTAGGGGTTAGGGTTGAGTATTAGGGTCTAGGGGCTAAGTTTAGGTATAGGAACTGGGATTGGGAACTAGGGGTTAGATTCGGGATCCAAGGAAAAAATAAGGGAAAAGGAGAGGACCAAATAGGGGAACCGCCCAACAAATAAAAAGTACGCATTAAGGACAAGTGCTATTAAACAAAGACAAATCCACAATAGACGAATCAACAGACCACACTAAGTGTAAAAATAAGTGCTTTCAACTCAAAATAAGCGCTATAAAAGTATACAAGAAATAAGGTAAAACCACGCCACACTAATGAATAAAAAAAGTATATAAATAAAATAAGTGCCATCATTAATGGGAAGTGCTTGAAAAACATAAGAATTAATTCATAAATGAAATAACAAACATTTATCATGAGCGGCTCTCCCACGGCCCCCCACCCGTTCCTAGCCCCTAAAAAAGATACTCATTTAACCTCACCGGAGATGGCACCTCCCATCAGGTAGATAAACAAACGTTTAATATTTTTCATTCAAGCCCTTAGGATCTATTTGTTTGGAGGCGCCCAATCCAAGTTCTGTCCATCCCCTGTCTGTCCTGGACCAGCTCCCATTTGTCTCCAGACCAAAAATACTCTAATTTTCCACTGCATGTAAGCCAAAATGCAAATACAATACAGTACTCTTATTACCTTTAGCCATATGGTATAGATGTTGTTTGAGTCTGACCTGTAGTGCATTCTTTGTTTCTCCTATATAAATCTTTTGGCACAATTTGCACTTAATTCCATAAATCAAGTTTACAGTGGACAATTCAATTCTGTCTTACAAGGAACCCCAAACCCGAGAAGGCATTAACAATGTATTTGGGTCTCCCCAAATATTTATCCAATTTTAGGTACATCTTTCGTCTGGAAGGCGGAGTGGACTAACATGTCCCCGAGGTTTTTATTTTTTCGATAGGCTGAGATTACTCTACAATCTACCAGCCCATCCACAGCTTGTTGAGCTTCCCGGAAGTTAGACCTCAAGGTCCTACTAAATCCACCCAAGCTCCCAGAGTATGTAGTAACAGATGGTATCAAATTGTGTGTTTCTGCTGTTTTTATTGTAACCCCCTTCCAAATAATTGGCCTACCTCTGCTTTTATCCCCCTAGGGTAACGTTTGAAATATCCCCGTGGCCCCAAGGCTCTAAAAAGAATGGTTGCCTCCTCCACGTGCTCACATAATGTACAAATTCTATTAAACCAGATCAGCTGAGATTTAATTATCCCTCTAAAGGTATGTTTTGGATGATAACTTGCCTTATGCAGCAGAGCATGCCTATCTGTCTGCTTGAAGAAGACTTTTGTGGCCAATCATTTAGTTAACCCCTCAGAAAATACAAAGAACCTGAGTGTCCAAAAACACTAGTTTTTCCCTTTGTATATTGTGGGATGTTGTAATGGCAGGATGTGTATTGAGGGTTTCTAAAAAAACACTCAAAGTCCTTCATAGAACTCACCCAGATACCAAAGATGTCATCCAAATACCTGAGATATAAAAAAGGAAGGGTCTTACACTTAGGAAACAGTCTCTTCCCAAAAACACATAAGTTGGCAAAGGCTGGAGCAAACTTCTTACCCATGGCAGTGCCATGGATCTGAAGATAAAACTTATCATTAAAATCATCCCTTAAGACTCAACTTCAACAGATCTAAAATGTCCTTATCTGGGGGTCAGGAAACCTGTCAAAGGCCTGTTTGACTGCCCGCAGTCCCAAAGAGGTTTCAATGTTTGTATATAATGAGTTAATATCTACTGAAAATAGGAAGGCCCCTCGTGGTAATTTGAGACCTTTAAGTTTACCAACAAATCATACCTGTCTTTTACATAAGAAGCATGCTTCTGAGATAGCGGATTGATAAAATGATCAATATATTCAGCAATTCAATACGATTCCGATCCACAGTCACTAACAATTGGGCAGCCACTAGGGATCTGAGAGGGCACAGACCACTCTTTTTGGGAGGAGATAGAATTGTCTTGGTACCTCCGGGCCCAACGGATAAGTATATTGCTTGGGAGTAAAACTTTTATCAAGCAGTTCCAACAATATTGTCTTAATCATGTTTTGAGTCTCAGATTGAATCGAGTGATCTAATGCGACAATTTTTCGCGTTATTCAATTGCCTCTTAGCCTCCAATAAATACTGTATTCTGTCCATGATTACAATCTGTGATCCTTTGTCTGCAGGTTTGATAACTATACTCCGATTTGACCCCAAGAATTCAATAGTGTCTGACTCCAATTGCGTGATATTCCCCTTAATTACCGGCCCAGGTCGGAAACGCCTAAATGCATCGAGATCCCTCCTGATCAATGTTTGAATGGATGGAGATATCGATTTTATTCTAGGTTCCCAAACCGAGGGATCTGTAAACGGCACAAAAGGAATGTCAGTATCATAATTAAAATGATCCAACAATTTCAGCCTCCTATGGTATATGTGTAAGTCCCTACGAAGCTCCATCCGGTCTAGAATTCCGGGAGTGGGGATAAAAGACAGTCCCCGTTCCAATACATTTCTTTCTACCTCAGAAAGCCTATGAGTGAGAGATTAGTAATATTTGAATGTGGAGCTGTATTAGAGCACTGTTCTCCCCTTACATGTTTAAATTATCCAACCAAAAGTTGAAGATGGTATTTCCTGTTTCAGATGTCCAGTGGCAATGTGTGAAACCTAAGTTTACTAATCTCAGGTAAATAAGTACATTGCTCTAGGATCCT
Source organism: Salmo trutta (assembly GCF_901001165.1). Taxonomy (NCBI): domain Eukaryota; kingdom Metazoa; phylum Chordata; class Actinopteri; order Salmoniformes; family Salmonidae; genus Salmo; species Salmo trutta. The sequence goes on along the minus strand of NW_021823104.1, from coordinate 117,971 downwards.
TCGATTAAGTTGATCCAAGAGTGACTGTTGCTGTTTTTCCAGTCTGAGTAGTTAATAATGGGCATATAGAGTATGGCATTAGGAAATTTACATTCTGCCACTTTCAACAGTTGTTGTAGTTGCTTCCAGGAGGTTAACGCCAGCTGTTTCAAAAGGCAGTTATTTAGCCCTCCCTGTTAGAGCCGATTTGGACATATTTGTATAAAAGACAGAACATTCAGAGCTCCATGTATATTTGTGTAAATATGAATGTATATGATGAAATATTAGGTACGTACCTTTATGATTTATATTTACCTGATTGAGATGTATTCACTTGTTGTTAGTGTAACTTAGTTTTTGTTCCCCCCTCTTGCCCATTCATTGTACTGCAGTAAGTGTGTTAGGATAACATTTACATTTACATTTAAGTCATTTAGCAGACGCTCTTATCCAGAGCGACTTACAAATTGGTGCATTCACCTATAATATCCAGTAGAACAACCACTTTACAATAGTGCATCTAAATCTTTTAAAGGGGGGGGGGGGTTCGAAGGATTACTTTATCCTATCCCAGGTATTCCTTAAAGAGGTGGGCCTTTGGGGGGAGGAGTCCTTGCTAGACGCGGGAGCGGTATAGTTTTTTGACCATACAGACATACAGACATACAGACAGGTCATATTGTGTATTTTCCATATCAAGTAACCTATGTTTTAAGTTGATTGGATATTCATTTTCCTGTTAGATATAAGAAGAATAAACATTTTTGTTGCACCATATCCCTGGATCACATTGAATGTTTGGCTTTTTGGAAACCTTGAGTGTGGACTGTATGCGTACCAAACAACCCCGCTTCAGGCTTGGGCAGTGGCTATGGTAAAGAGGAAAGGAAGCCACTACAATCAAGTCAAAAAACTCCGTGAAGGATTGCTATCGGAAGGAAATCTCCGGTTTTGGACACACGCTGGATATTGTTCTATTTGTAATTGCATTCGTACCATAAGGACAGCTCGCTTGGAAGGACTTGAACTCCTAGAATTCGCCAGCCGTGAGTAACCACTGCGAATGAATAAGCTGCCCTGTTCAATGCGATCGTTTGATCATGCATATTATGGAAGCGCAAATGTGCTTATAATTGGAATGTTTGATAAACTTGGGAATGTAATTAAAAACACAGCGCTGTGAAAACAATTAAGAAGTTTAAGTTTGGGTAACACTGAGATCCTATGCACAATGTAACCTAATCATATGTCTAATATTTGGCCTAAAGTGGAAATGCATCCACGCAACGAATGATACTGCGTGTTCAAACTTCATTAAAGGGACAAAACGTATAAATGGATGAAATGTTTAAAACGCAACTAAAATGCCGAACTTGCACATGTTCAATTCAAAATGGGTCAATATGCTGAAATGGATGACTGTGTCTTAAAGCATTAAAGGAGGTCTAAAGGGGCATTATGTTTAACAATCAAACCAACAACTGTGTCATTGTAAATTGAGTGAACTAAAAGTGAATGATGGAGGATGAAATCCCAAATAAGACTCCACTGGAGAGGGCAGAGGAGCATTTAAATTCACTCTATGCAGCCCGGAGAGGCAAACTTGGAGTGTGTACACGCAAAATGAATGAAATAAAAGTCCTTCTTGTTGATGGAGGAAACATTGAAACTGTGAATGAGAGTCTTGAAGCATTTGATGCTGTTCTCAATGACTTTAAGAATGCTCATGAATCTGTGCTAGAGCTGGTCACAGAGGAGGAACAAGAACAGGAGAGCATTAACTATTATCAACCAAGAATGAGAACTTATGAACATTTCCTGAAAAAGGTGGAAATATGGAAAAAAGCTGAAGTTGAGCCACAAACGCTCATTGAACCACATGACAGCATTTCCAATGTGTCAAAAAACATCAAGTAAAACAAAGTATTCTAAGACGGCTTCCTCAGTGACCTCTGTACGCCTAAAAGCTGAGGCAGAACGAGCAGCTCTACTAGCTCGCCAAGCATCATTACAGGACAAGCATGCACTGGAACTGGAGAAAGCTCAACTGAATGTTAGGATGGAGAAAATGGCACTGGAAACGGACATAGCAGCATATAATGCCAAACTGAAGGTCCTGGAGAGTGTTGAGTCTACTTCTCAATCCCATGCTGTGGCAGCCCATTTACTAAGCCAAGAAGATGGAATGAACTCTTATTTTGAGAACCAGGTACCTGAGGTCTATGTGGAACCTGAACCATCACCTGTTGAGTTTGCTGCATTAGGTGCAGTTCCAAAGACCCCACTACAAAGGGTTTTACAACAACCGACAACAAAGCCATCAAAACCTATTCAGAGGACAGTCATGAACCACACCCTTCAGCAGCCAACAGCAAGGTCTAGCAATCAACACAGAATCAACACTGCGGGTATCAGCGATAATACCAGCCATGATAACCTCTCTTCTGTCATGCAAAGGCAGAATGAAATTGCTGACCTTCTTGTACTACAGCACAAACAGGCCACACTCCCTGTTAGGGAGATACCTATGTTTGACGGTGATCCTCTGAACTTTAGGCCATTCATGCGTGCATTTGAACATGGTATAGAAGATAAGACGAGCAGTCACCAGGATAGGCTCTATTACCTGGAACAGTACACCACTGGTCAGCCCAAGGATCTGGTACGTAGTTGTCTGCATATGGAAGCCAGAAGAGGCTATGCAGAGGCTAAGAGGTTGTTAAAGGAACACTTTGGCAATGAAATCAAAGTCACCACTGCTTACATGGAAAAAGCTTGGAACTGGACAAACATCAAACCGGATGATGGAAAGGGACTGGGTGGCTATGCACTCTATCTTAGAGGTTGCTGTAACGCTATGCAAGACCTACAGAACATGGAAGAGCTTAATCTTCCCTCCAACATAAAGTTGATCATGTCAAAACTTCCCTACAAACTAAGGGAAAAATGGAGGTCTACAGCATGTGATATTTTAGAGAGAAGACACCTGAGGGCCCAGTTCAGTGACCTTGTGACGTTCATGGAAAAACAGGCCAAAATACTGCAGGATCCGTTGTATGGAGATATTCAAGATCCCCTGTCCAACAAAAAGTTTTTAAAAACCAGAACAGAAGCTGACTTTAAACAGCAGTTCAAGTCCAAGAGTAGGGGAAGCAGCTTTGCCACTGCAGTAGCTGTAGTGGCAGATTGTGACTCTGAAAAACCTCTAAAAGAACAAACATTAAAAGTAAAGAGACCAGGCACCTACCCTTCTGACGCTCCCAGTATCTCATGCGTATTTTGTGCTGGAGAGCATTTATTGGTCGACTGCCAACAGGTGAAGGCACAGCCACACGAATCCAAGGTTGAGTTTCTGAGATCAAAAGGCCTTTGTTTTGGCTGTTTGATGAGAGGACACTTAAGCAAAGAATGTAAAAGAAGGATGACCTGTCAGAGCTGTCAAAGAAAGCACCCCACTATCCTGCACATTGAAGGAAGAGAGAGATTTAGATCTCAAACGGCAGATATGAGTGGTGTAGCAGTAAAGCGGGAGGAGACTGTCAGCAGTGCTCTTGTCTCACTGGAAGCTGGTGAAGATACCGGGGCCGGTACAGATTGTGCACTTGCAATTGTGCCAGTTCAAGTAAAGGTGGCAAATGGAAGCAAGTCTGTGTTAACCTATGCGTTTCTTGATTCTGGTAGCTCTGCAATATTTTGTACGGAAAGACTTATGAGGCAGCTGAATGCTAAATGCAGTGAGACTGAAATTCTGCTACGCACAATGGGGCAGGAGAGTCCTACCAAGAGCTTTGAGATATCTGGATTAGAGATTGGCAACGTGGAAGGCAACACATTTCTTGCATTACCAAAGGTCTACACCCAAAATAAGATCCCAGTGACAAGAGAGAACATTCCCACTCAGAAAGATCTCAAAAGGTGGCCATACCTGAAAGGGGTTCAGTTGAAGGAAATTGATGCCGACGTCGAACTCCTGATTGGCGTAAATGCTCCAAAGGCAATGGAACCCTGGCAAATCATAAATAGCCAAGGCAACGGACCGTATGCAGTGAAAAACATCTTTGGATGGGTGATGAACGGTCCTCTTAACAATTCTACCATGGCAGAAGAATCTGGATGTCCTACGGTGATGGCCAATCGTATCTCAATGGCCGACCTGGGGGTTCTTCTTGTAAATCAATACAACCATGACTTCCCTGAGAGAGGGTATGAAGAGAAAAGTGAAATGTCAGCTGAGGATCGTAAGTTTATGGAGATAGTATCAAGCTCCATAACCCTCAAAGACCGTCACTACTACTTACCGTTGCCCTTTTGCAACAAACAGGTAGTCCTGCCGAACAATCGTGACATGGCAAAGCAGCGGGCTCTAAATATCATCAGGAAGTTTAAGAAGGATGAAGGTTATGCTGCAGAGTACAAAGGCTTCATGGAAGAGATGATAACAAAAGGTTATGCTGAGAAGGTACCACAAGAACAGCTTCTCAGAAAGAAAGGCAAGGTATGGTACATACCACACCATGGCGTTCACCATAAGCGCAAAGGAACAATACGAGTGGTGTTTGACTGTTCATCATCCTATAAAGGTACATCTCTTAACAGTGAACTCCTTCAAGGCCCTGACCTGGCAAACACGCTTATAGGAGTCTTGCTAAGATTTCGGCAAGAGCACATTGCCATTATGGCAGACATCGAAGGAATGTTCCATCAAGTACGTGTCCATGAAGATGACTTAGACTTCCTGCGATTCCTATGGTGGCCGGATGGTGACACTAACAAAAGATTGGAGGAGTACAGAATGACAGTACATCTTTTCGGTGCTATATCCTCTCCAAGTTGTGCAAATTTTGCACTACGAAAGACTGCAGAAGACAACTGTGAGAGGTACGATGAAGAAGTGATTCAAACAGTCAAGTCCAACTTCTACGTTGATGACTGCCTCAAGTCAGTGGCCACAGAAGAACAAGCCATAGCTCTCACAAAAAACCTCAGGGATGTGTGCTCTCAGGGTGGGTTCAAATTGACCAAGTGGGTCGGCAACAGCCGTGCTGTGCTGGCTTCTATCCCTGATGAACACAAAGCCAAGCAGATAAAAGAACTGGACCTGGACAGAGAAAAGCTGCCTGTTGAAAGAGCACTTGGAATCCGATGGAACATTGAAAGAGATGTGTTTACCTTCCGAGTCATTGTCAAGAACAGACCCCTTACAAGAAGAGGTATTCTCTCTACTGTCAGCTCTGTTTATGATCCATTAGGTTTCCTCGCCCCATTCGTATTAAAGGCAAAGCAAATTCTTCAAGTGCTCTGCAAGCTAAAGTGTGGATGGGACGAAGTCATCCCCGAAGAACACTCTATTTCATGGAAGAGATGGCTCTCAGAGCTAGACCAGCTTTCCAGATTCCAGATAGACAGGTGTATGATGCCTGAGAACTTTGGTCAAGTCAAGACCGCACAGCTGCATCACTTCGGTGACGCAAGTGAGCAAGGTTATGGCACGGCAAGCTACCTTAGGTTCACAAACGGTATGGGAAAGGTCCACATTGCATTCATACTGGGGAAATCAAGGGTCACTCCACTCAAGCAGATGACAATCCCCAGACTGGAACTTGCTGCAGCAACATTGGCAGTGAGAATGGACAGGATGTTAAGGTTGGAGCTCCAGATTGAACTTGAGGAGTCAACTTTCTGGACAGACAGCCAGTCTGTGCTAAAATACATCCGCAACGATACCAAGAGATTCCATACCTTTGTGGCTAATAGGGTTGCTATGATCCGTGACCTATCGAAAGCAAAACAGTGGAGGTATTTGAACTCCAAACACAACCCAGCCGATGATGCTTCAAGAGGATTACATGTTGAAATTTTCCTGAACTCAAAGAGATGGCGCAAAGGACCAGAATTCCTGGAGAAAACAGAAACACAATGGCCAAAAGTCCCCGAGGAGCTTGGCTCCATCCCTTCGGATGACCCAGAGGTGAGAAAAGACGTCATCGTAAACAGTATATGTGTGGAAGAAAAGAGTCCGACCAGCAAACTGATTGAGTACTATTCAACATGGAACAGCTTGAAGAAAGCAGTTGCCTGGATGCTGAAACTGAAGAGACTTCTTCTACAGTTAAGCCAGAAAAGGAAAGTTCTCACACAAACTGATCCAGGTTCAGATCAGAGTCTGACAAACTCACTGAAGGAACAAATTGACAAGTTCAAACTGACATTTGGAAAAGAAAGTCTGTCTGTGGATGACCTAGATGAAGCAGAAAAGGCCATCATTCGATTTGAGCAACGACAGCACTTTAAACAAGAAATTGCACTAGTTGTGAAAGGAAAACAATGTGCCAAGAGAAATGGCTCAATCTGTAAGCTTGATCCAATTGTTGACAATGGCATTCTGAGAGTGGGAGGAAGGTTAAGCAAAGCTGCTATGCCTACGGAACTAAAGAATCCTATGATCCTACCCAAAGACTCCTACATCTCCAGACTGATCTTACTCCACATCCATGAGCAGGTTGGCCACTCTGGGAGAGGTCACATGCTTTCTAGACTTCGCCAGCGATATTGGATACCCTGTGCCAACTCCTTAGCAAGGAAGATCCTTAAGAGCTGTGTCTTCTGCAGGCGGATGCAAGCTAGAGCTGGAGAACAGAAGATGGCCGACCTTCCACAAGATCGGGTGTCACCTGATTTGCCGCCTTTCACCCATGTGGGCATAGATTACTTCGGCCCCATAGAGGTGAAGCGAGGCCGCGTTCATGTGAAGCGGTATGGTGTGATCTTTACTTGCCTTGTGAGTCGAGCTGTCCATCTAGAAGTTGCTAGTTATCTGGATACTGATTCCTGCATCAATGCCCTGCGCAGGTTCATCTGTCGAAGGGGCCCAGTCACAAGTATCAGAACAGACAATGGCACCAACTTTGTTGGAACACACAGAGAGCTAGGAGAAGCTCTGAAAGAGCTGGATCACAACAAGATTCAAAATGAATTACTGAAGGAAGGAGTGACATGGTCATTCAATCCTCCTTCTGGAGCCCACCATGGGGGGGTATGGGAGAGGTTGATCCGACTAGTGAAAAAGATCCTCTATTCAGTCCTTAAAGAGCAAGTACTGGATGATGAGGCTTTGCAGACAGCCTTGTGTGAAGTTGAGGCGATCATGAACGACAGACCAATCACAACTGTAACAAATGACCCTAATGATCTAGAACCCCTGACTCCGAACCATCTGCTTCATCTGAAAGCAAAGCCAGTCCTGCCACCAGGACTATTCCAGAGAAGCGACCTATACTCACGAAGGAGATGGAAGCAAGTACAATATATTACTGACCTCTTCTGGAAGAGATGGATCAGGGAGTATCTTCCACTTATGCAGGAGCGGAACAAGTGGAACAAAACTAAGAGAAACTTTAGTCCTGGTGACCTTGTGGTCATCGTCGACGACACCGCCCCTAGGAACTCTTGGCTAATGGGGCGTGTGGTGGAGGCTTTGCCAGGGGCCAAAGGTCTTGTCCGGAGCGTCATGGTTAAGACCAAGACCAATATCTTACAGAGACCTATCAATAAACTCTGTCTGCTCCTGGAGGCGGCGGAGTGAGAGACACACACACACACACACACACACACACATACACAGTGCTCCATCTTTGAATCACGTGCACCTCTGATTCGTTGATGTTGTACTCTTACATTCTTTGATGTCGTAGTCATACATTTTTTGGACGTCATACTCTTGACATTTTTGGAAGTTGAACACCTGAACACTTCAACTCAGACTGAGATCTACGGACTATTTTCCTATATGGCACATTGTAAATTTGTATATAGCTATGAACTGTAATAGTGCTCTGGTATAGAATGTTTTGTATATTGGCTCTACGTTTGAATATTAAGTAATTGTTGTCCATTCAGTGCAGTCAACAATTAGGGGCCGGTATGTTAGAGCCGATTTGGACATATTTGTATAAAAGACAGAACATTCAGAGCTCCATGTATATTTGTGTAAATATGAATGTATATGATGAAATATTAGGTACGTACCTTTATGATTTATATTTACCTGATTGAGATGTATTCACTTGTTGTTAGTGTAACTTAGTTTTTGTTCCCCCCTCTTGCCCATTCATTGTACTGCAGTAAGTGTGTTAGGATAACATTTACATTTACATTTAAGTCATTTAGCAGACGCTCTTATCCAGAGCGACTTACAAATTGGTGCATTCACCTATAATATCCAGTAGAACAACCACTTTACAATAGTGCATCTAAATCTTTTAAAGGGGGGGGGGGTTCGAAGGATTACTTTATCCTATCCCAGGTATTCCTTAAAGAGGTGGGCCTTTGGGGTGAGGAGTCCTTGCTAGACGCGGGAGCGGTATAGTTTTTTGACCATACAGACATACAGACATACAGACATACAGACATACAGACATACAGCCATACAGATATACAGACAGGTCATATTGTGTATTTTCCATATCAAGTAACCTATGTTTTAAGTTGATTGGATATTCATTTTCCTGTTAGATATAAGAAGAATAAACATTTTTGTTGCACCATATCCCTGGATCACATTGAATGTTTGGCTTTTTGGAAACCTTGAGTGTGGACTGTATGCGTACCAAACAACCCCGCTTCAGGCTTGGGCAGTGGCTATGGTAAAGAGGAAAGGAAGCCACTACACTCCCGATAACACCACCTTCTCCACTGTTGGATGTTGTTCTAATTTCTCTACTCCTTTTAAGTGGTGGAATGTAGCCCCTGGGAAGCTATCTGCTTGCACTCTGGAATCGGTAAACCCAGGTATCCGTGAAATATTAGTCTCCAATTGTAACAATTGGTTTTCTAATTGTAAGTTCCCAATCCAAAATATTCCTGGTAGAATTTGGGTGCCTAACTGGTTCAAGGCTGGTGGATATAGGCCTCCTGACAGGGAAATTAATCACTGGATTAGAAAGGGAGACCCCCGGGTAGGCCTCAGCTGGGACAAATCCCACTGTTTTACTCCGACCTGAACCAAGAGGGGAAGTCCCCGAAGGGAGTAGCAGCCAGGGAACTGGAGAGGCGGCAACGTGGGGCCCTCCTGGGGGCTCAGACAAGGATGTATTCAGGAAAAGTTCAGTTTTGTCGTCACTTATCATTTCTTCCCCCCCCTCTCGGGTCCCAAGGGCAGCCGCACACGGGTCCCGCTCCCCTCCAACTCCGGGTTCCTCCTGGCCAGAGTCAGAGGCAATAGTATTACTACATTGTAGGACAACATTACTGTATAAAGACCTCTTAGGACTATGAACAAGAGCAGGCCTCACCTGTGTTTGTTTCCAGATATCCACCCCCCCTGAGACCAACTCTGTGGTTAATGGATCTCCAGCAAGTGCTTGGGGTCTAGGGGAATGTGTTTCAGCCGTAACCAAAATAGTTTCCCCCCCGGGGGACCAAATCCAGCTCTAGAGCTGATAGACTTAGACCTCCTAGGGGGGCTCCTCTTAGGTCTGTTTTTAAACCCACCCTTAACTAACCCACTGGCCGGACTGCTGTTTCCCACTCCCACCACATTACTGGGAGCTGGAGACAGGACACCGGACAAGAGCGGGAAAAGCCTCCATGGTCAATTGGTCAATTGTTGCCAGAACTGAATCATAATGGTCCACTAAGATGCACATAGTGTCCATCCAGTGGTCCGTTTTCTGCTTAACCATTGGGTGAGGAAGGTTTGATAAAGGCTAAGTCTCACAACCTGTTTCATCATGCCAGGCGGGAAAGACCTTTTCATTTGCAATTTTGCTAGAATTTCTGCATGGTGAATGGCTTGTAATAATTTGAAGTACTGTTTAGTCAGTTTAAGATCCAGAGGTTTTAGGGCTATCCAAACTTAGTGAGTATATTCCCCCCAGGGCTATCGGCTGCGCCAAAGGCTCAAACCGATTTTCTCCTGGGAAGCATCATTTTCTCCTACCATAAAAGAGTTTTAATCCACAATATTATGAAGGAAAAAAGGAAACCGCACACTGTCCTTGATAGTATCACTGATATTTAATAAGCTTACGTATCGGCCTAACGGCCTTCGTCAGAGCTTTTGTGAATTTTCTGAAAACAGCACCTCTATGTAGACCTAGCCCCACCCACATCCGTTCCACGTATGGAAAGGAGTTGGAGGCAAAGGAAAAATAAATAAGTGCTACCAAACATAACAATATGCATTTCACAAATATTACAAAAGTGTATAGACAATCCACAATATTATACCAACTGAATCTCCACCGCCCCACAGTCGTTTTGGAGTCAAAAACAAAAAAGAAAGGGGGGAGAGAAAGAAGAAATTTAAAAGAAAATCACAACATGTTCATAAAAGACAACATAAACAATTAATCATGAAAGTCCTTAATATTGTCCTACCAAAGAATTCTTTGGTGATGGTTCACTAATCAGAATAGTTTGTCCATTGGATCAGCAATATTCAGGGGTAAGAAAAAAAATCCTTCACCTTAGTCTTTTTCCAGGCATCTTGTTCTCATTGGAGCTTCCTTTCGAGTGAGTTTTATAATCCAAGATGCCTTCATATGCTAGATTCCATGGTGTTGTTGCATTCAAATAGTCAGTGAACCAAAAAAAAGGGGTTTCAAACAATTTCAAATCCTTCAATCCAAAAAAGGAATTAAAACAGTTTAAGAACCCATTAACCTCTAGGGGCTATGTGGGACGCAAGCGTCCCACCCCTGGTACACCCTATCAACAACAGGTGAAATATCAAGAGCGCCAAATTTGAAAACAATTAAATGTCATAATTCAAATTTCTCAAAGATACAACTATCTTACACCCTTTGAAAGATAAACATCTCCTTAATCTAACCACGTTGTCCGATTTCAAAAAGGCTTTACGGCGAAAGCATAAAGTTAGATTATGTTAGGAGAGTACATTGACAATAGCTGTGTGTAATGTTTTGTCAATTCAAAGACAGGCGTCACCAAAACCAGAGAATCAGCTAAAATTATGCACTAACCTTTGACAATCTCCATCAGATGACACTCCTAGGACATTATGTTAGACAATACATGCATTTTTAGTTCTATCAAGTTCATATTTATATCCAAAAACAGCGTTTTACTATGGCGTTGATGTTCAGGAAATCGTTTCCCTCCAATAACCGCCAGTCAATCAGCACAACAAATTAAATAATTACTATTCGAAAACATTGGTAAAATATTATATTGTCATTCAAAGAATTATAGATTTACATCTCTTGAACGCAATGGACTTGCCAGATTTTAAATTAACCTTACTGGGTAATCACACTTTGCAATAATCTGAGCGCTGCGCCCAGAAAAATAGGCTTGGCGATACATACTAACCGCCATGTTGGAGAGATCTAAAATCGAAAATACTATGTAAATAATCCATTACCTTTGATTCTCTTCATCAGATGTCACTTCCAGGCATCCCAGGTCCATAACGAATGTAGTTTTGTTCGAAAATGCTCATAATTTATGTCCAAAAAGCTCCGTGTTAGCACATGATCTATGCCCGCCGGACTTCACTTCATGAATGAGGGGAAAAAAAATATTTACGTTCGTTCAAACGTTGTATAGCATAAATCATTAGTGCCTTTTTTAACCAGAACATGAATAATATTCAAGGCGGACGATTGCATTCTCTTTTAAAACGTATTGGAACGAGAGTACCCAACATGAACTCGCGCGCCAGAGTTTAATCGGCCACCACCGTTCCATGGCTCTTGTTCGGTCAGATCTCTCTGTGTGTTTCAATGGCATAGGCTTAAAGGTAATTCAACACATCAGGTATCCACTTCCTGTCAGAATTTGTCTCAGGGTTTTGACTGCCATATGAGTTCTGTTATACTTACAGACACCATTCAAACAGTTTTAGAAACTTTAGGGTGTTTTCTATCCAAACCGGAACAATAATATGCATATTCTAGCTTCTGAGTTGGTGTAGGAGGCAGTTAAAAATGGGAACATATTTTTTTTCAAAATTCTCAATACTGCCCCCTAGCCCTAAGAAGTTTTAAGGGAACTTTCAGAAATGTAAAACAAGGAACAAACAAAAGACCTGACGTTTCAGCCTGATAGCTTTCTTCAGAGGTAATGAGTAGTCACTAACACCTGTGTTAATATGGGGAGCTAAGAGGGCGGATCCATACCTCCCAGAACATGTCTATTGCTCAGTCCTCCGTCAATCTTCCCATTCTCCTCCAATCCACAGTCCCGATAGGGGTTGGTGTTCAATCATTATGTGCTGCTCAACAAACCAGTTAATGAGTAGTCAATGACACCTGTGTTAATCTGGGGAATTAAAGGGGCGGAACCATCCTTCCCAAACCATGTCAATTACTTAGTCCTCCATCAGTCCGCTCATTCTCCTCCAACAGTCCCAATTGGGTTTGGTGTTCAATTGTTGTGAACTACTCAACAAACAAATTAAAACAACGAACACACTAAAACAATCAAGTCTTAGTCTTTTAAAACCCAATACTGTATAAAATGCCAGGCACGGGCTAGGTTAGGTTTGAGGATAACAGATGAATCTGATATGCACTGGCAACTTTTTAAATAAATGGTAAAACCATGGTATAAAATACCTTAATTACTAAAAAAAAGAAAAGGGGGGGGGAAGGAATAAGAAGAAGAGGACCCGGATCATAATATAAAATATAAACCCTGGGTTAACAACCAGGGATACAATCCAAAGGAATAAAAGCCAGGAGCCAAGGTCAAAATAATAGACCAGAAATTAGGGTTGGGTATGAGAGTCTAGGGGTGGAGTTGGGTATGTTGGCTCCAAGTGTTAGGGTTAGATAAGGGGGTATGAGGGTTAGATAAGGGGGTATGAGGGTTGGGGTTGGATACGGGGGTATAAGGGTTAGGGTTATGATAAATTCCGTTTTTTTTTGTGGTTTTTCACCTTGCGTTGCACTGGCCTATTGTGGTCTCTTATTGTTTCCAGTCAGGTGTTTATTGGGAGGGTTGTGTGTGTGAATATGTGAAATGTATGAATAGTTTCCCTACTTATATTTTGCCATTTAGCCTCTACGGGCTAGGGGGCAGTATTGAGAATTTTGGAAAAAAGATGTGCCCATTTTTAACTGCCTCCTACACCAACTCAGAAGCTAGAATATGCATATTATTGTTCAGGTTTGGATAGAAAACTCCCTAAAGTTTCTAAAACTGTTTGAATGGTGTCTGTGAGTATAACAGAACTCCTATGGCAGGCAAAAACCTGAGAAGGTTTCATGCAGGAAGTACCGTGTCTGACAAGGTGTTGTTCTTGCTTCTGTTTATTGAAGAGTCAGGATCTTAGCTGTAACGTGACAATTCCTAGGGCTCCAATAGGCTCTCAGAACCCGGGAAAAACCTGAACGATGACGAGGCAGCCTCAGGCTGAAACACAGAATCCCCTTTTCCAAGTGGCCCATCAGATGACAATGGAATTAGGCGCGTACCCGATTCGACCCCGTGCAGTATTTTCCTTCGGCTGTTTAGCTAATTGCAGATTCCCGGTCGGAATATTATCGCTTTTTTACGAGAATAATGGCATAAAAATTGATTTTAAACAGCGGTTGACATGCTTCGAAGTACGGTAATGGAATATTTAGAATTTTTTTGTCACGTTCTGCGCCATGCGCACGACCGTGATTTACCATTCTGATAGTGTCTAGAACGCACGAACAAAACGTCGCTGATGGAACATAACGATGGATTATTTGGGACCAAACCTACATTTGTTATTGAAGTAGAAGTCCTGGGAGTGCATTCTGACGAAGAACAGGAAAGGTAAGACCATTTTTCTTATAGGAAATGTGATTTTGGTGAAGGCTAAACTGGGTGGGTGTCTAAATAGCTAGCCCGTGATGGCTGGGCTATGTACTTAGAATATTGCAAAATGTGCTTCATCCGAAAAGCTATTTTAAAATCGGACATATCGAGTGCATAGAGGAGTAATGTATCTATAATTCTTAAAATAATTGTTATGCTTTTTGTGAACGTTTATCGTGAGTAATTTAGTAAATTGTTAGTAAATTCCCCGGAAGTTTGCGGGGGGTATGCTAGTTCTGAACGTCACATGCTAATGTAAAAAGCTGGTTTTTGATATAAATATGAACTTGATTGAACAGACATGCATGTATTGTATAACATAATGTCCTAGGTGTGTCATCTGATGAAGATCATCAAAGGTTAGTGCTGCATTTAGCTGTGGTTTGGGTTTTTGTGACATTATATGCTAGCTTGAAAAATGGGTGTCTGATTATTTCTGGCTGGGTACACTGCTGACATAATCTAATGTTTTGCTTTCGTTGTAAAGCCTTTTTGAAATCGGACAGTGTGGTTAGATTAATGAGAGTCTTGTCTTTAAATAGCTGTAAAATAGTCATATGTTTGAGAAATTGAAGTAATAGCATTTCAAACGTTTTAAAAATCACGCCACAGGATTCAACTGGCTGTTACGTAGGTGGGACGAATTCGTCCCGCTGGTCCCATAGAGGTTAATCCAAGTGGAGCCAGAGATCTAAGGTTGGCTATCCACTTGGATTCTGCGGCCTTTCTCTGGGCTATGGTCCAGGTAGAGTGTCACGGTTGTCGTAGGGTAGAGTGGACCAAAACACAGCAGGAATATGTGCACTTATCTTCTTTTATTAAATGGACAAAGAAGGTAAACCAAAACAAACACATACACAAAAAACACAACGACGAATAACAGGCCGGCAAGGCACAAAGCTATACACAGCACAATCTCCCACAAAAAACCCATGAAAACAAACTCCTACTTATAGGACCTTCAATCAGAAGCAACGATAACCAGCTGCTTCCAATTGAAGGTCCAACCCCAGTAAACTAAACATAGAAATAGACTAGACTAGACAGAACATAGAAATACACTAACATAGAACAGTGCCCAAAAACCCTGGAATACATAAATCAAACACCCCTCTACATAGACACACACCCCGAACCACATAAACCAAATACCCCCTGCCACGTCCTGACCAAACTACAATATCAAATAACCCCTATACTGGTCAGGACGTGACATAGAGACAGTTTCTAGCCCAGTGATATTGAGGTGTATAATATGGTGTGTTTGGAAGTGTGTAACTAAATGTGTGGACAGTTTATTGGTATTTGTATATAGATGTTGTTTGAGACGTGTTAAAATTGTCGATCCAGTTTCCCCCACAGATGTTTTTGCATAATGCACAGGTGATTGCATAAACTATGTTAGTGCTGTTTATGTTCATCAGTTGTGTGATTTGGCTACAGGTGTGTGCGTATGGGTTGTGTATGTTTGTCAGTTGTCTGTAGTAGTGGCTTAGAGTGGGTACTGGGGGAGAGGGCCTGTTTGAAAATGTTGCATTGACTAGGAGATCCTTCAGATTGGGATTCCTCCTGTATGCTGAAATGGGTCGGAATGGTTGTAGTGGGGGGAAGGCATGTGTGTTAGAAAATGCGCTTTTCAGTCTTAAGTGTATGCGTTGGTTTATGTGTGAATAGGTGCTGATGATTGGTAGCCTCTTGGGTTCCGGCCCCATACCCAATGTGGGAATGGGGTTTCTAGGGAAAGTCTGGGGGTTAGGATTAAGGTTGTGGTTGGGGTTGGGGTTGTGGTTAGGGTTAGGGTTAAGAGAAAATTGCCCTTCAGGAGGACCAAATACACGGGCACATGTTCTCTAATTCTATTTCTCCTATTGATACATCATAATCCTACAGGAAATTGGGAGATGTTATAGTTTATAAATGAAAAAGAACAGATAAGAGTAACATTTTCCTCTAAGAGGATAAACACCCAGACACTACCCAAACAATACATACTTTCTAATTCCCAGGCTCCTCAGAATACATCTTTACGAAGCCAGGGTAATAATTTAAAGTACCGATTTAAGATTGTCAATGTCAAGGTTAAAATTAGGCTCTCATACTTTTGTTTCAGGCCTGTGGGATTCCTGATATCCACTTTTTGAGTCCCAGGGGTTAGGGTTAAGATTAGATTTGAGGCTTGAGTTCAATTTAGGGTTGGTATCGGGGTCAAGGTTCAGGGATTGAGGTGGGGTCAAGGTTCAGGGATTGAGGTGGGGTCAAGGTTCAGGGATTGAGGTGGGGTCAAGGTTCAGGGATTTGAGGTGGGGTCAAGGTTCAGGGATTTGAGGTGGGGTCAAGGTTCAGGGATTTGAGGTGGGTCAAGGTTCAGGGATTTGAGGTGGGGTCAAGGTTCAGGGATTTGAGGTGGGGTCAAGGTTCAGGGATTTGAGGTGGGGTCAAGGTTCAGGGATTAGGGTTGGGTTTGGGGTTAGGGTTCTAGTTTTGAGTCGGTTGATCCACTTCCATCTCTGACACGTGGAAGCCGAAGGGGGGGAGTGGGAATGGGTGCACTCCACAGCATTGACGCGCGGGCCAGGGGGGTCCGGGCGCACCCGGCCAAAGTTGTAGACCCCATTGTTGCCCACTGGTGAAAGAGCCCTAGGGTGCGATGGCTGGGCGTTAGTCAGTCCATCAGTAGGGTTGGGGTTAAGGTTGAGGTGGGGATACACATGCATACACACATAAAAACATAAGAAGGGATACGGCTATACACATTTTTTTTATACAAAACATACACATACATCCCCACAAGTAGTGCGAGGGATGACACACATGACACTCACCTTCATCCTCGTGTGTGTATATTTATATAAGGGCTGTGTAAAACTCAAAATAAGGAAAGAGAAAAGTACAAATAAAATAAAAAGTAGCCAAAAAGAGACCCCTCTGCCATCTGTGTGGGACCTGCCTTCCTTACATCAACACTACAGATCAAGAGGAGCCCCAGCCACAACCCTGGCGTTGCAAACACCATGCTCTACCAACTGAGCTACAGGGAAGGCCAGGGAAGGCCAGGGAAGGCCAGGGAAGGCCAGGGAAGGCCAGGGAAGGCTACAGCAACACTACAGATCAAGAGGAGCCCCAGCCACAATGCGTTTCTGCCTTACTCGGCTTCATCAGGTAGCAGGGAGAAAAATATCAATCAAATTAAGAATAAAAATAAAAATGCTGTAAGTTGTAATAATATGTGTATATATCTATATGCGTAGTGCGGTGTTCTGTGTGGTTTACTTACCTTTGATGTAGTCCTGGTTAAGTGTGGGTTAGGGTTAGGGTTTGAATTGAAGTAGGGTTAAAAAGAGACTGATTTGTCTTGTGGTGCGCAGGCCTATTGCTGTGTACCCCTCCAATCTGAATACATTCTACTGTTAAAATCCACTAGATTGACTCCTAAAAACCTTTTCAAAACGTAAGTAGGTTAATATTGCTTCTAAAAGTGATAGTCTGAGTGGTTATCTAGGACCATGAAGGGACTACGATGTTAAAATATACAAGGGATCAGGGGATAGATGCTTTATTAGTACATATGCACAGTTATAAGCCCATTTATCTATAAAAGTGCTATAAGGTCAAGTGCTGAGTTGTAAAAACAAATTCAAATGCATAAAAACAAAAGGAATAAAACTATAAATAAGCATGCACCTGTTGAATATAAGAAAAACCACAAACTATTTATTTTGTTTTATGGTGCATCCTTCTTCCAGCTCCTTGAGAACCCTGTAAACAAGTGCTGTCCCTTTCAATGGATCCTATCTGATCTGTTAAAACCGCTCATTCAGACCGCTGGGTGTAATTGTTTGTAGGTCTCTTATCCACCTACGTTCCACTGCCTTTCGCCACCCACTGGTCCACCCAGAACACGACTGTAATCCTGATATATTGAGGTAGGTGACGGGGTGATCCTGGAAATGAGTGACTAGTTCTGTGTGTAGATGGGCCCGTTTGATATTGTATAGATGTTATTTAAGTCTATTTTCTATTGTATACTGGGTTTCCCCAATGTAGTGTTTTTTGCAAAATGTGCACGTGATTATATATATGACATTTGGAGTGTAGAGTGAAATGGAGTCTAAAACTGGAGTGGAGGTCATGCTGTATGAGTTTGAAATGAATTTTCTTTGTCTGAAGTGGGCCGTGTAGGGTTTGGGTGGTTGTGGGGGCTTGGTACTGTATTTAGCTTGGATGAGGATGTCTTGGAGACTCTTGTTCCTCCTAAATGCTGAGATTATTCTATACGGCTGGAGGGGGGTGTGTGCCTGTTGGGTGATGGAAAAATGGTGTTTGAACGCCTGATGTAACGGTCTGATCCTATGTGAGAATGTAGTAACTAGGGGAATGAGAATTGTCTGCTGCTTGGAAGGGGAACAAGAGGAGGAAAGAGGATTGTGGTTCCGGAGGGGGTCAATGTCCAAGTTTGTTGTTCTAGGAAGGTTAAGGGTAGGGTTATGGTTAGGATTAGAGTTAGGGTTAGTGGTGGGGTTGGGTTAGGGTTAGTGATGGGGTTGGGTTAGGGTTAGTGATGGGGTTGGGTTAGGGTTAGGATTAGGGTTAGGATTAGTGGTGGGGTTGGGTTAGGGTTAGGGTTAGGGTTAGTGGTGGGGTTGGGTTAGGGTTAGGTTTAGGGGCAGGAGCAGGATACGAACCCGAATTAGGGTAAGGGTTAGGGTTATGATCAGGGTTGAGGTCAGGGGAATGGGGGATTTGGAAATTTTTCCGGAACCTCTATAATGAGTATTGAGTTCAGAAAGGGTGATAGACAGACTTGTGTTGTGTGAGTGTGTAGGTTGAATGGGAGAGAGGGCCCCCAAGGTGCTGTTTTTTTATAGTTCTGAGGTATCGTTTGGAGTAACCTCTGTCTGAGTGCATGAAATAGTGTTTGAATTGCTTTTGCCAGATCCTGTTTGCAGGAGGATATCCTATGAAACCGTATAATTTGTGATTTAACGATGCCTCTAAATGTATGTTTGGGGTGGTAACTGTGTTTGTGGAGTAGAGCATGTGTATCTGTTGGTTTGAAATAAACTTTAGTGCGTATTGTTTTTTGAGACTGATTTATGTGATTAAAGAAGACTGTAGTATCCAAGAAGTGTACTTCACATGGATCTATTATGTATTTAACCTTAATGGACGGGTGATGACTGTTGAGGATGCTAATGAATTCAGTGAATAGTTGGATATCATGAGGCCAGGCTCCTATAATGTCGTCTAGAAATCTGTAGTAGAATGTAGGTTGATGTGGGCACTTTGAGAATGCCTCTCTCTCCCATTCAGCCATGTAGATGTTTGCATATGCCGGGGCACATTTCTTACCCATAGCTGTTCCCTCCACCTGTAAATAGTGCCTATCATTGAATATAAAGTCATTGTGTGTGAGGCTGATTTCTAATAATTGTAGTGTTTCATTATCTGGTCTATTCCTGTCCGGGTGTGCATGGAAAAGGTTTCTAACCGTCTGTACTCCTGTTGCTGTATTTATGTTAGTGTATAAGCTATCAATATCTATAGTGAATATATATGTTTGGGAGGGAACAACTATGGGTTTGATCCTCTCGAGAAAGTGATACGTTTCTCTGAGGTAGCTGGGGTGTCTGGTGGAGAGAGGGTTGATATGATGGTCAATGTATTGAGCTATGTTGTATGATTCACTACTACAGTCTGATACGATTGGCCTACCGGGAGGAACTTCATAGGGAACTGTCCAGGTTTCTGGCTCTTTATGAATCTTGCAAAGCAGATAAAACAGTCTGGGTCGTGGAGTGTCTGGTCCAAATAGAAAATCTCTTTGTTTTTTCGTGATGTGCCGTTCATCATAAAGTGTTTGTATGATTCTGCGCAGTTTAGTCTGAGTCTGTGGTTGTAGGCTGTTTCCTATTGGTACATAGTACTTGGTATTGGATAACTGTCTATTTGCCTCGTGTATATGTATTGGTGTTTATCTAGGATCACTGTTTTAGATCCTTTGTCTGCCGGTTTCAATATGATGTGAGGGTTGTTTATAAGTTCTTTTATGGCTTGTCTTTCTGTGCGGGTGATGTTGTCCTGTCTATCTGCCTGGGTGTGATAGTTGTGAAGGGTGTCTTGGTCGGTTCTAATTAGGTTCTTTACCCTCCTATCTATCTGGGACAGTCTAGGTTCCCAGGTTGAGGGAAGGGTGAATGGTAAATGGTTGTCATTGGTCTGGTAGTCAAAGTAGTCTAGAAGTTTAAGTCGTCTGTGATATTTATGTGTGTCCCTATGAAGTTCTTCCCAGTCAAATTTACTTGGGCGGGGAATGAAAGACAACCCCCTCTCCAAGAGTTGGGTCTGTGCTGCTGTGGGTTGAAATGACTTGGACAAATTCATGATATTTGATAAGGAGGGGCCAACTACCCCCTCCGTTGGGTAATCTAACCAAGCGACTGGGGAAGAAAGGGAGGGGGAGAGTACAGGGGGTTGGGATGAAAAGAAGAGTGTGGCGTGGCTAGGTGGGTCCAAATTGTGGGTAGAGCCTATTCTAAATTTAGCTGCTCGCACCAATTCTTAAAAATGAGGTCTGCTGTGGTTGTTGTCCAGTGTATCCGGTCTGATGTTGTGTGAAATTCATCGTGGGGTATCTCCAAGAGAAATGGGCCATGTGTGGTGATGTAACCATTAATGACTTTGAGGTTTCGTTTTTGATCTGGTGAAAGGTGTGAGTGGTTAGGGGTTAGGGGTTTGGGGTTAGGTTTCTAGTTTTGAGTCGGTTGATCCACTTCCATCTCTGACACATGGAAGCCGAAGGGGGGGAAAGGGAATGGGTGCACTCCACAGCATTGACGCGCTGGCCAGAGGGGTCCGGGCGCACCCGGTCAAAGTTGTAGACCCCATGGTTGCCCACTTGTAGAAGTGCCCTGGGTTGCGTTGGTTGGGCTTAGAACCGTCGGGTTAAGGTTGGGGTTAAGGTTGGGGTTAAGGTTGGGGTTAAGGTTGGGGTTAAGGTTGGGGTTAAGGTTGGGGTTAATTAAGGTGAGTCTTTTCAAGGTCTGTTTGTCAACGGAAGTGGAAAGCATAGTTCAACCTAGGAGTTACTCCCCATCTGATCCTTCTTTTTTTTCTCCATGTTGTCTATGTATTTACTTCCGTGTCCGTCTGTCTTTTTGTCCTGGATGTTTTCAATCATTGGTATAATTAAGAGTTATTCCCTTCCAGGATCCTAACTCCCAATCAACCCATGTCTAGTCAAATCCAGCTGGTCTATTTAGGTATACTCGGCGTAGGATCAGGCAAAGTCCCTCGAGTTGCGTACCTTATGTAGGTCCGGTCCTCAGTTGGTTGCCATGTGTCCCTGTCGAGTGGTAAGTCATTGAACTTCCAATGGTTTGAGCAGACAAAAACCCAAAGGGCAAGCCTTCTTTACGGTTGTCATGCATCCGCCCTTGGAGTTCCGTCCTTGTAGATACATGGTAGGTTAACCTCTAGGGGCTATGTGGGACGCAAGCGTGCCACCCGTGGTGCACCCTATCAACAACAGGTGCATTTCAAGAGCGGCAAATTTGAAACCAATTAAGGATCAGGCAAAACCCCATAGTCGCGTACTGTATGAGGGTCCGGTTTCTCGGATTGGTTGCCATGTTTCCATACCAGCCATGTCAGTCTGTCATACTTGTGAGTTTCAGCAGACAAATAAACCCTCAAGGAGGAAACCTCCCAGTTGTCGTGCATCCGCCCCAAGTGTAGTCCTGGGTCATTTGGTGGTTCGGGTGGCAGTGACCAATTGGGCTACTCCCTTCCAGGATCGTAGTGTGCCAGTGGTATGTCATCCCTAGACAGAATTTTATCGTAGTCAGAAAGGTCAAAAAGTGTTTCGGTTGTCCAGGCTGAGTACGGCGGGGCGAGGTCTCCCCCAGTGAAAAATTATTCTGTGGGATGAAACGCTCCGCCAGACATCATCTGGGCACCCCAGGGATCTCCCGGCCCGGAGATAATTCCAGCGGCACCACCCACCTCCCAAAGCACCATTTTACCTTAACTTAAAAGAACTCACCCACACGAAGTAAACACGCGCTACTGGACATACTACCAATCCAATTCTAAACTGGGGTAGGTAGTCGTCCAGCGGGGTACGTGAGCCCTCATTTGGCGGGGTTGAGATTGTTGGCCTGTCGGTCTGCACAGCGGGTTAGGTTGTAGTTTGGTGGAGCACACAAAGAGACACACACGCACTCAGGAAGGCAGGAGAGAGAAGCTATGAGCAGCAGACTAAGACGTGATTGTGGGTTATGTTCCAAGCTGAATATCGTGCAGATAGACCGACATTTCAAGTCTGTCCATGCACTTAAGCCTGCTACTATTAAATGGAAGTGTGCCATGGCAGTGTATGCAGCCTAACAACGGTGTTGCACCGCAGCTGGAGCCCTGTGAGAACCCTGTGTATTTGCAGTGTGTTGAAAGTGAGTTGTCCGTGGATCAGCAGCTGTTGGACGAGAGTGAGCAGGCGGTGGCGACTGCGCCGGTGCAGTCAACCAGTCAGATCGGTGGTGAACTATGCTCGGAACCGAGGGAGCAAGGCTGCGCGGTGGCGACTTCCACGGAGAGCGGGAGTGATGAAGGCGGCGGTGTGGAGTCCAGAATTGAAGGTTGGAGGAATGTAATTTTGACTGAATATGAACACTTTGCTATGGGTAAAAGCCCTTCAGTTAACAAGCTCAGACAGGCAGATCTCTGGCCACTGGTTGCAAACAGCCACCTCTTGGGAGCAGGACGAGGTGGCTGAATGGTTTAGGCGATGGACTGCTAATCTATTGTGATATTCACGAGTTGGCTCAATGTCGCACTTCATTTAGAAAACCTGCAAAAAGTGAGAGCAAATCTGACTTCCACAAACATTGATTCCAATGTAATACACTTGAAATGACACCCAGCCCCTAAAACTAGTGAATATCTCAGGCTCTGTATTGGATGGGAATCGAACCCGGGTCACCTACTTGGAAGGCAGCTATGCTCACCACTATACCACCAATGCTATGTGAAGCTCGCAAGCAACATGGAGACATCGATTCATATCCTGACCGTCATTTTTGTGGAAAGTGAAAATTCTTTGACCAAACGGATCGTTGGTATAGTTGTACTATAATGGCTTAGGGTGCGAGAGGTCCCTGGTTAAAAAATCTATCATTTTAATCAGTACCTGTTACCTTCAGATTAGTCCCGTGACACTTGTGGGGAACGTAGGGCAAAACTGAGAACATTGTGACAAGTTGGGTCACATTAGATTGTAGCCCAAAGATTTTGGATTCTACAAACAGAAGTTGGCACATAAAGGGTTCCGACTTCAGACGAGTCCCCTGACACTTGTGGGGGACGTAGAGACAAATTGAGAACACCACCGTGTTCGTGGGGGTCTCCCCTTTCCAGGGAGTGGTCACGATTTTGTAGGTCAAACGGTTCAGAAGCTACAGATGTTTTTGTGAGAAGACTGAGTATAGGTATGTCTCATGGTTTGACTAACACCGCTCTAGCTCCACCACCTTTCATTGCAGATGTGGAGGTGTAACATAAACAGTTATGGAGGCTTGAGACAGATACGACACGTCTCAATCTCTCTAGTTGAAAACTGATCGATTTGAATGGGTATTTTTTACATTCGTTTACTTTGATTCACGTACTGATGCATCAATCAACTCAAAATAAATGAGCTCCATTCTTTTTGAAGTTTTATTTTTTCATTTTCACGTTTAAAATTTTAATTGATCTCATTTTGCTCAATATTCATTTGTCAACACTCATCATCAGTTTGCTGTCGCGGCTTAACTTCTCTAGGGCCAGTGGGACGATTTCATCATACCTACGTAACAGCCAGTGGAATCCCGTGGCGCGTTATTCAAATACCTTAGAAATGCTATTACTTCAATTTCTCAAACATATGACTATTTTACACCATTTTAAAGACAAGACTCTCGTTAATTGTTGAGCTGAATATCAGGAGTGAGTCAAATAACTACACTTCCCAGAGTGCACCAGCAGCAGCAAACCGGCTGCTTGTCACCTGATCAATCATTTTCACTGATTTGGAGCACCTGTGAAGGCATGGAGGGCGGCAGTCATTCAGAAGAACAATCTTCAGAGGGAAACTCCAAGTTCACTCACAGGTCCAGTCCAAAGACGCCAATGGTAAAAGGCTTAAATGGTTAATTCATCTTAGTTATTTAGAATGTTATTTAAATGTTTAAACTAATTTAAGTTCATTAAAATGTTTAATTAAGATGGTAACTTTTTGTTCTGTCTTTAAAGGTTTACAACCTAATTTACTGGCTAATTTACTGGCTAAATTACTGGACAGACCAATCAACTGAATGCAAACTAAAAATAAAAAAGATTGAGTTGGAAAATTGAGTTGTCCCTGTGTCCTTTGGATGGTGAACAAGAGGAGGACTTGACATTAATCTAACCACACTGTCCGATTTCAAAAAGGCTTTACAACGAAAGCAAAACATTAGATTATGTCAGCAGAGTACCCAGCCAGAAATAATCAGACACCCATTTTTCAAGCTAGCATATAATGTCACATAAACCCAAACCACAGCTAAATGCAGCACTAACCTTTGATGATCTTCATCAGATGACACTCCTAGGACATTATGTTATACAATACATGCATTTTTTGTTCAATCAAGTTCATATTTATATCAAAAACCAGCTTTTTACATTAGCATGTGACGTTCAGAACTAGCATACCCCCCGCAAACTTCCGGTGAATTTACTAAATTACTCACGATAAACGTTCACAAAAAACATAACAATTATTTTAAGAATTATAGATACAGAACTCCTCTATGCACTCGCTATGTCCGATTTTAAAATAGCTTTTCGGTGAAAGCACATTTTGCAATATTCTGAGTAGATAGCCCGGCATCACAGGGCTAGCTATTTAGACACCCACCAAGTTTAGCACTCACCAAAATCAGATTTACTATAAGAAAAATGTTATTACCTTTGCTGTTCTTCGTCAGAATGCACTCCCAGGCCTTCTACTTCAATAACAAATGTTGGTTTGGTTCAAAATAATCCATAGTTATATCCAAATAGCGGCGTTTTGTTCGTGCGTTCAAGACACTATCCGAAGTGTAAATAAGGGTCACGCGCACGACGTATTTCGTGACAAAACAATTCTAAATATTCCATTACCGTACTTCGAAGCATGTCAACCGCTGTTTAAAATCAATTTTTATGCCATTTTTCTCGTAAAAAAGCGATAATATTCCGACCGGGAGTGGTGGTTTTCGTTCAAAGAGAGAGAAAGTAAACATTGAGTCGACTCGGGCACGCGCGCCCCGTCCCATTGTCCTCAGATCGGCCACTTACAAAATGCGCTACTGTTTTTCAGCCATGGGCTGCAAAGCCATGATTCAGCTTTCTGGTGCCTTCTGAGAGCCTATGGGAGCGTTAGAAAATGTCACGTCATGCCAGAGATCCCCTGTTTTTGTTAGAGATGATCAATAAGGCCATGAAATGGTCAGAGAGGGCACTTCCTGTTTGGAATCTTCTCAGGTTTTGGCCTGCCAAATGAGTTCTGTTATACTCACAGACACCATTCAAACAGTTTTAGAAACTTTAGGGTGTTTTCTATCCAAATCAAACAATTATATGCATATTCTAGTTACTGGGCAGGAGTAGTAACCTGATTAAATTGGGTACGTTTTTTATCCGGCCGTGCAAATACTGCCCCCTATCCCCAACAGGTTAAAACCTGTTGGGGATCTTATCCCGGTATTGGGATTCATTGTCATGTGACCATGGCGGGGAATTCAAAACTGCAAGAGTCTAATCATTTCAAATACTCAAATAATCAACTATTTTCCTCCATTTGAAAGATACACATCTCCTAAATCTAACCACGTTGTCCAATTTTCAAAGAGGCTTTACGGAGAATGCATAAAGTTAGGTTATGTTAGGAGAGTACATTGACAATAGCTGTGTGTAATGTTTAGCCAATTCAAAGAAGGGCATCAACAGAGACAGAAAACCAGCTAGAATTATGCACTTACCTTTGACAATCTGCATCAGATGACACTCATAGGACATTATGTTATACAATACATGCATTTTTAGTTCCATCAAGTTCATATTTATATCCAAAAACAGCATTTACAGTCGCGGTGAAATTCAGAATTTTTTTCGGCTCGAATGCTCCCAGTGAATCCAGCGTTACAAATCACGGAATTACTATTCGAAAACATTGGTAAATTATAATATTGTCATTCAAATAATAATATATTATCATCTCGTAATTGCTACCGAATGGCCAGATCTCAAAATAACTTTACTGGGAAATCACATTTTGCAATAAACGGGGTACTATGCTAAGAACAATAGGCTAGGCTATACAGGTTAGAATCCCAGGTCCAGAACAAATGTGGTTTCTTTTGACAAAGTTCATAATTTATGTCCAAATAACACCAAGTAGTTAGCGTTCAGTAGGCTCCCACAAAACGTGGTGGGGGGGGGGGGTGTAAAATCACGCCGAAAAGCTAAAAAAAACGAGTAAATAATCTATTTACGTTCGTTCAAACATGTCAAACGTTGTTTAGCATCAATCTTTTGGTCCATTTTTAACGTGAAACATCAGTAATATTTTCACACGACCTATCCTGTGTCTAGAAAAACGATTATGACAAATTCACTCTTCTCAGATTTATGCGCAGGCGCGAAAAAATGAAGTGACGACATGTCAACTTCCCTGCATTCTAATTTGCTCTCTGTTAATCATAGGCGCTTCAAACAACTTTATAAAGATCGTTGACATCTAGTGGAAGCCGTAGGAGTTGCGAAATGAATCCTTTCTCACTGTGGTATCTATAAAACAATGACACTAAATAGTACAGTCACAAAATTCACATTTTTTTTAAATCTATTTTTCACAGGTTTTTGCCTGCAATATGAGTTTTGTTATACTTACAGACACCCTTCAAACTGTTTTAGAAAATTCAGAGTGTTTTCTATCCGAATGTGTTAATAATATGCATATCCTAGCTTCTGAGTTGGTGTAGGAGGCAGTTAAAAATGGGCACATATTTTTTTCAAAATTCTCAATACTGCCCCCGTAGCCCGTAGAGGATAAACAACTTCCTGGGAAAGCAGACAACTGTACAGGGACTGGGTGGGCCAGATTGAAATACTTAGCCAACCCACCTAGGTTAACTTAAATTCCTGAGGAGCACCAGTGTTATAGATACAAGAATGGCACCGAGAACTTGGATGATTTTAATAGCTGGAAAGTAATTGTTAATGTGACTGACTTAGGTTTGAAAGATGAATAGAAAATTCTTAACCTCACAGCACCTATAACTGATGTAGGGTGGGCTAGTACCAGCAAAGGACGCATACGACAGAAAATACCACAAAGGGTGGTTAGGAAGTTGCGCCCTGGGGTTATAGGTCCAACCAGTACGAATGAGTTATCAGAGACCAGTTATAGGAGGCTAAAGTAGGCACAGGAGGAGTTTTGACCAGGATGGAAGTAGCTTTGTCTAGATGGATGCTATTGGCATCCTCAGGAAAGTGCCAGATGAATACAAAGCTATGAATCAAATATGTGAAGGCTTTAACACTACATTATTTTGGTGGTTGACAATAAATAAAAATGTGGATGGGATTAATTACATCTGTTATAATCAACAGAGATTCAAGAATGAAACCGGGGATGCAGTAAAGAGGTTCTCTGACCAATTATCCGCCACCTCCCTCATGACCTGGTAAAATAGACTGACTCTCGATATGTTACGGGCAAAGAGGATGGTGTAGGTAGAATGATTAGGTTCATTGCTGTACGTACGTTCCAGATAACACAGCTCATGTTTGGGAAATGGAAAATTGTTGTAAGAACTGTATTATGGGCTGCTTTCACCTGTATGAGGTTTAATCACCAGAACTCTAGAGAGATGGATAACGGAGCAGATGGTGAGCTACGGACCGAGTCAAAGTTCAGACCAATGGGACGACAAGTACCTACCGCCGGGCAAGGTGGAGGATTCATTCAAATATGAGGAGCACATGTTAGATGAGACCATCTATTGGGATTCATGAATTAGTTTTAATTTGTGTGAAATTTCTGAATCCAATAAAAATAGATGTGTTATAAGGTATGTGAAATATCTACCAAAAAGGGTGGATTATAATGGAAATGATATGATTTTAAGCCCTATTGAGACTTGACAAGCAATCTGCTGAGATGAAGGGTGTAGCAGGGGTAGACGAGGGGAATTGGATGAATATCTTTTTTGGCAAGTACACATCTATGGTGGCTACTGGAATTCTGACACTAGTACTGGTGTTCCTATTGTTGATATGTTGTACTGGCTGTATAATCCCTTGCTTAAGAAAGTATTTTACAGTTGTCAGAGCAACCGGAGTGATGCCTTTGATGGAATTGACCCCGGAGAACACTAAATCCAGCTCTGGGCAAAAGATGGATCTGTCTGAGGACGATCCTTGGTTTGCTGTTGAAGTGGTTGAATAAGGCGTATACACAATAAATTCATATGTATTGAATGTAGTGGCAGGTGGATGAGAAGGTTTTAAGTTCTGGGACAAAGAGTCTGTCCCACACATGTTCGGTGTAGCCACTGTCGCAAAAAGGTCTTTAAATAATATGTTCTGAATTTATCCTGTGTACTATTTGTCTTTCCTGATGTGAGGGTTTGAAGTTCCTGGGTGACTGGTAGTCAACCTAGTACAAGTGAGGTGTAGCCGGAAGAATGTGAGGGTTTTTAACGAATTAACTAATCATTAAAATGGAGATATACAAATTATGTTGAGTGACACCCTAGGGGGTGTCAAAAGGGGAATCCTAAATTTCCCTGACATTTCTTATTGGAGTATGTTCACACCCCAAGGGGTGTGAAAAGGGGGATTGTTAGGGTTGAACTGGCTATTTGTTTGCATAACCTATATAATATACCGGGGAAGCTATGCTACAATATTAAGTATATAAACTACGGATAAGTCAACTGCTGAAGACAAGAACTACACCCGGCGACAGGAAGTGCGTCACTAGGCTGGGACCTGCCTGCACGCCGACGTTAGGGTGAGCAAGTTTAAACCACGCTCATCCTCGCCCTGACAGGCCAGCATTGAGCGGGAACTATCTCTGTCAGAGTATATAAGAGAGAACAATAGGATGTGACGCTCTCTTCTCTGTCTGCCCTGCGTGGTGTCACAGAGAGACCGTATATACGAACATCATATTTTCCATTTGTACTATCATTCTATTTATGAATTAAATAAACAGTGCAAAACTAAGTTGCATGGTTTGTTTATATCCTAATACCAGATTCGAATTGGCGCAACGTGACAGGTGACATGTTTGATTTCATCCCAGTTAAATTTTATTTCCTCCAACCACCCTCTCCCTAGTAAACTGGGGCTGAGAGAGACAGACTTCTCTTTTGTCCTTGATATTCCACTTGAACATCAGCAACTCCAATCCCAGTGATCTTCTCCGCTGTGTACATGTTGAGTTTAATGGGTGTGTCCTATTATCCCACATGCATAACACTTTTCATGTTTGAATTTACAGTCAAACGAGGCATGTTTTCCTTTGCAACGATAACAGGCTGTATTGACTGCTTCCCCGCGGCTTTCCCTTCTTCCAAACTCAGCGCGCTCAGAGCTGCTCTGTTTCACTGTATGACACACAGTTGCACCCCTTGCCTGCAAATCCAGAGCATTTCTATGTGCAGACTCCATGGCCAGGGACAGTAGGATTGCATTCTTAAACGTGAGATTAGGCTCTAATAACAAGCGTATTTGTATCCTGTCATCATTAATCCCACACACCAGCCGATCGCGTAGCATTTTCCATAATGTATTCCCATAGTTACAGTCCAGTGCTAGTTTTCTCAACTCAGCCACGCTGTTCCCCACCGATTCCCTAGGTTTTCTCATGCTGTGTAAGAGTTTTGCTTCCGTCCCTCTCCTCACCCATACCTGGGACCCTCTGCACACATCAACAACTGACACCCTCGAAGCATCGTTACCCATCACTCCACAAAAGCCGTGGCCTTTGCAGAGCAAGGGAAACAACTACTTCAAGGCACTGTTTCCAACTTAGCGACTTTGTCGCTATATTTAGCGAGTATTTGGACCAATCTAGCGACACGTTTTCAAAAAAGCGACTTTGGAGACTCTGACGTGAAAGCACGTATCGTTCTTACTCTTCTCAACGAGCAGCAGGTGCTGCCATGGGCCCCAGCCCCGCCATGGGCCCCAGCCCTGCCATGGGCCCCAGCCCTGCCATGAGACCCAGCCCTGCCATGGGCCCCAGCCCCAGCAGGTGCTGCCATGGGCCCAGCCCCGCCATGGGCCCCAGCCCCAGCAGGTGCTGCCATGGGCCCCAGCCCCGCCATGGGCCCCAGCCCCAGCAGGTGCTGCCATGGACCCCAGCCCCGCCATGGGCCCCAGCCCTGCCATGAGACCCAGCCCTGCCATGGGCCCCAGCCCCAGCAGGTGCTGCCATGGGCCCAGCCCTGCCATGGGCCCCAGCCCCGCCATGGGCCCCAGCCCCAGCAGGTGCTGCCATGGGCCCCAGCCCCGCCATGGGCCCCAGCCCCAGCAGGTGCTGCCATGGGCCCCAGCCCCGCCATGGGCCCCAGCCCCGCCATGGGCCCCAGCCCTGCCATGGGCCCCAGCCCCGCCATGGGCCCCAGCCCTGCCATGGGCCCCAGCCCCGCCATGGGCCCCAGCCCCAGCAGGTGCTGCCATGGGCCCCAGCCCTGCCATGGGCCCCAGCCCTGCCATGGGCCCCAGCAGGTGCTGCCATGGGCCCCAGCCCCGTCCCAAAGCACTCACAGGTGGCCCAGTCCTCGCGCTGCAGTCAGAGCAGGAGAAGTTCACCCCTCCGCGTCCAGCGCCTGCGGGAAGGTGCCGCTGGCTGAGTAAACCCCGTATTGAATCAATACTGCCATCTATTGGTAAACATAATACTTAACATACATATACTAGGTTACTACACGTTTGATATCATTATTTTTGTTTACAATTCTATACATTTTGTTTTCAACTGTTTGGTTTTTGATTTCAGCATCGATTATTTCCCTCTTTCTCGAAAATATAATGTTTACATTTTCAACTTTATTTTTCATGTTTACGATATATTATATTTTAAATTCAATACATATGGCGTGAAATTGGCCCCATAGAAAACTCTCCCATTCCTGGGTCAGATTGGGGTGGCAGGTGGTTAGTGTTGGGCCTGTAACTGAAAGGTTGCTGGATCGAATCCCTAAGCTGACAAGGTTAAAATCTGTCGTTCTGAACAAGGGTCAGACTGTTCCCTGGTAGGCCGTCATTGTAAATAAGAATTTGTTCTTAACTTAATTGTCTAGATAAATAAATCAGAGAGGAAGAGAGCACCGACCTGGTGGAAGATCTGCCTCCAGCAGGTGGTGTAGTTTCGCTCACCAAGCAAGGAGTTTTTACACGGAGGTCAATTAGTGTCTAATTTGGTCAACAAAAAAATAGATGGCTTATTTGCTATGTTCTTGTTTGCCATGTTCTTGTTTGCTATGTTCTTGTTTGCTATGTTCTTGTTTGCTATGTTCTTGTTTGCTATGTTCTTGTTTGCTATGTGAGGTTTATTTGATCTACTAGAAGTTTCGTAATGATGCAAGTAGGACGCGTGACATCCCCTCAACTTTGAGAAAAAACCCTTTACATCGGAGTTGTCTGGAGATGTTCATGCACATAGAATGAGGTGAGGAGTACAGCATCTTCCTCCACAGAATGAGGAGTACAGCATCTTCCTCCACAGAATGAGGAGTACAGCATCTTCCTCCACAGAATGAGGAGTACAGCATCTTCCTCCACAGAATGAGGAGTACAGCATCTTCCTCCACAGAATGAGGTTAGGAGTACAGCATCTTCCTCCACAGAATGAGGTTAGGAGTACAGCATCTTCCTCCACAGAATGAGGAGTACAGCATCTTCCTCCACAGAATGAGGAGTACAGCATCTTCCTCCACAGAATGAGGAGTACAGCATCTTCCTCCACAGAATGAGGTGAGGAGTACAGCATCTTCCTCCACAGAATGAGGTGAGGAGTACAGCATCTTCCTCCACAGAATGAGGAGTACAGCATCTTCCTCCACAGAATGAGGCGAGGAGTACAGCATCTTCCTCCACAGAATGAGGTGAGGAGTACAGCATCTTCCTCCACAGAATGAGGCGAGGAGTACAGCATCTTCCTCCACAGAATGAGGTGAGGAGTACAGCATCTTCCTCCACAGAATGAGGTGAGGAGTACAGCATCTTCCTCCACAGAATGAGGAGTACAGCATCTTCCTCCACAGAATGAGGTGAGGAGTACAGCATCTTCCTCCACAGAAGGAGGTGAGGAGTACAGCATCTTCCTCCACAGAATGATGTGAGGAGCACAGCATCTTCCTCCACAGAATGAGGTGAGGAGCACAGCATCTTCCTCCACAGAATGAGGAGTACAGCATCTTCCTCCACAGAAGGAGGCGAGGAGTACAGCATCTTCCTCCACAGAATGAGGAGTACAGCATCTTCCTCCACAGAAGGAGGTGAGGAGTACAGCATCTTCCTCCACAGAATGATGTGAGGAGCACAGCATCTTCCTCCACAGAATGAGGAGTACAGCATCTTCCTCAACAGAAGGAGGTGAGGAGTACAGCATCTTCCTCCACAGAATGATGTGAGGAGCACAGCATCTTCCTCCACAGAATGAGGTGAGGAGCACAGCATCTTCCTCCACAGAATGAGGAGTACAGCATCTTCCTCCACAGAAGGAGGCGAGGAGTACAGCATCTTCCTCCACAGAATGAGGAGTACAGCATCTTCCTCCACAGAATGAGGTGAGGAGCACAGCATCTTCCTCCACAGAATGAGGTGAGGAGCACAGCATTTTCCTCCACAGAATGAGGTGAGGAGCACAGCATCTTCCTCCACAGAATGATGTGAGGAGCACAGCATCTTCCTCCACAGAATGAGGAGTACAGCATCTTCCTCTACAGAATGAGGAGCACAGCATCTTCCTCCACAGAATGAGGTGAGGAGAACAGCATCTTCCTCCACAGAATGAGGAGTACAGCATCTTCCTCCACAGAATGAGGTGAGGAGCACAGCATCTTCCTCCACAGAATGAGGTGAGGAGCACAGCATTTTCCTCCACAGAATGAGGTGAGGAGCACAGCATCTTCCTCCACAGAATGATGTGAGGAGCACAGCATCTTCCTCCACAGAATGAGGAGTACAGCATCTTCCTCCACAGAATGAGGTGAGGAGTACAGCATCTTCCTCCACAGAATGAGGTGAGGAGTACAGCATCTTCCTCCACAGAATGAGGAGTACAGCATCTTCCTCCACAGAATGAGGTGAGGAGCACAGCATCTTCCTCCACAGAATGAGGAGTACAGCATCTTCCTCTACAGAATGAGGAGCACAGCATCTTCCTCCACAGAATGAGGTGAGGAGAACAGCATCTTCCTCCACAGAATGAGGAGCACAGCACCTTCCTCCACAGAATGAGGAGTACAGCATCTTCCTCCACAGAATGAGGAGAACAGCATCTTCCTCCACAGAATGAGGTGAGGAGTACAGCATCTTCCTCCACAGAATGAGGAGTACAGCATCTTCCTCCACAGAATGAGGAGTACAGCATCTTCCTCCACAGAATGAGGCGAGGAGTACAGCATCTTCCTCCACAGAATGAGGTGAGGAGTACAGCATCTTCCTCCACAGAATGAGGTGAAGAGCACAGCATCTTCCTCCACAGAATGAGGTGAGGAGTACAGCATCTTCCTCCACAGAATGAGGAGTACAGCATCTTCCTCCACAGAAGGAGGTGAGGAGTACAGCATCTTCCTCCACAGAATGATGTGAGGAGCACAGCATCTTCCTCCACAGAATGAGGCGAGGAGTACAGCATTTTCTTCCACAGAATGAGGTGAGGAGCACAGCATCTTCCTCCACAGAATGATGTGAGGAGCACAGCATCTTCCTCCACAGAATGAGGAGTACAGCATCTTCCTCCACAGAATGAGGTGAGGAGTACAGCATCTTCCTCCACAGATTGAGGTGAGGAGTACAGCATCTTCCTCCACAGAATGAGGTGAGGAGCACAGCATCTTCCTCCACAGAATGAGGAGTACAGCATCTTCCTCTACAGAATGAGGAGCACAGCATCTTCCTCCACAGAATGAGGTGAGGAGAACAGCATCTTCCTCCACAGAATGAGGAGCACAGCATCTTCCTCCACAGAATGAGGAGTACAGCATCTTCCTCCACAGAATGAGGAGAACAGCATCTTCCTCCACAGAATGAGGTGAGGAGTACAGCATCTTCCTCCACAGAATGAGGAGTACAGCATCTTCCTCCACAGAATGAGGAGTACAGCATCTTCCTCCACAGAATGAGGCGAGGAGTACAGCATCTTCCTCCACAGAATGAGGTGAGGAGTACAGCATCTTCCTCCACAGAATGAGGTGAAGAGCACAGCATCTTCCTCCACAGAATGAGGTGAGGAGTACAGCATCTTCCTCCACAGAATGAGGAGTACAGCATCTTCCTCCACAGAAGGAGGTGAGGAGTACAGCATCTTCCTCCACAGAATGATGTGAGGAGCACAGCATCTTCCTCCACAGAATGAGGTGAGGAGCACAGCATCTTCCTCCACAGAATGAGGAGTACAGCATCTTCCTCCACAGAAGGAGGCGAGGAGTACAGCATCTTCCTCCACAGAATGAGGAGTACAGCATCTTCCTCCACAGAATGAGGTGAGGAGCACAGCATCTTCCTCCACAGAATGAGGTGAGGAGCACAGCATCTTCCTCCACAGAATGAGGTGAGGAGCACAGCATCTTCCTCCACAGAATGATGTGAGGAGCACAGCATCTTCCTCCACAGAATGAGGAGTACAGCATCTTCCTCCACAGAATGAGGTGAGGAGTACAGCATCTTCCTCCACAGAATGAGGTGAGGAGTACAGCATCTTCCTCCACAGAATGAGGAGTACAGCATCTTCCTCCACAGAATGAGGTGAGGAGCACAGCATCTTCCTCCACAGAATGAGGAGCACAGCATCTTCCTCCACAGAATGAGGTGAGGAGAACAGCATCTTCCTCCACAGAATGAGGAGCACAGCATCTTCCTCCACAGAATGAGGAGTACAGCATCTTCCTCCACAGAATGAGGAGTACAGCATCTTCCTCCACAGAATGAGGTGAGGAGTACAGCATCTTCCTCCACAGAATGAGGAGTACAGCATCTTCCTCCACAGAATGAGGTGAGGAGCACAGCATCTTCCTCCACAGAATGAGGCGAGGAGCACAGCATCTTCCTCCACAGAATGAGGCGAAGAGCACAGCATCTTCCTCCACAGAATGAGGTGAAGAGCACAGCATCTTCCTCCACAGAATGAGGAGTACAGCATCTTCCTCCACAGAAGGAGATGAGGAGTACAGCATCTTCCTCCACAGAATGAGGAGTACAGCATCTTCCTCCACAGAATGAGGAGTACAGCATCTTCCTCCACAGAATGAGGAGTACAGCATCTTCCTCCACAGAATGAGGTGAGGAGTACAGCATCTTCCTCCACAGAATGAGGTGAGGAGCACAGCATCTTCCTCCACAGAATGAGGAGTACAGCATCTTCCTCCACAGAATGAGATGAGGAGCACAGCATCTTCCTCCACAGAATGAGGAGTACAGCATCTTCCTCCACAGAATGAGGTGAGGAGCACAGCATCTTCCTCCACAGAATGAGGCGAGGAGTACAGCATCTTCCTCCACAGAATGAGGTGAGGAGTACAGCATCTTCCTCCACAGAATGAGGAGTACAGCATCTTCCTCCACAGAATGAGGTGAGGAGCACAGCATCTTCCTCCACAGAATGAGGAGTACAGCATCTTCCTCCACAGAATGAGGTGAGGAGAACAGCATCTTCCTCCACAGAATGAGGCGAGGAGTACAGCATCTTCCTCCACAGAATGAGGTGAGGAGTACAGCATCTTCCTCCACAGAATGAGGTGAGGAGTACAGCATCTTCCTCCACAGAATGAGGTGAGGAGTACAGCATCTTCCTCCACAGAATGAGGTGAGGAGTACAGCATCTTCCTCCACAGAATGAGGTGAGGAGTACAGCATCTTCCTCCACAGAATGAGGTGAGGAGCACAGCATCTTCCTCCACAGAATGTGGAGTACAGCATCTTCCTCCACAGAATGAGGAGTACAGCATCTTCCTCCACAGAATACAACAAATTATCATTTCAACATCCATTATTTCATCCTTCCTTGAAAATATAATGTTTACATTTTCAACTTTATTTGACATGTTTATGATTTATTTTATTTTAAATTCAATACATATGGCATAGTTTTGATTCATCTCGCTCTGCAGAAACGGAGCACAAACTCTCGCGATGTTTCCGTGCTTCGTGAACAGCCTGTCGGTCTGGACGTAAATAAGCTGCTTGCGCATCTCAGCTGACGCGGCGGGAACGGGGAGAGCTCGAGAGCCCGGCGGAGGTGAGTTGTGTCTCCGGTAATAGAGTTTGTAACGTCATGATAGATCGGGTTAGGGTCCAGGGTACAGAGAGATACAGCTCCGCTGGGAAACAGAGTGGGACAGGGCGGTGTGAGGAGAAGAGACCGCAGGTCTGCAACTAGTCACGGAGAATTGTCCTTCCTCTCTCCATCCCAGTCCGAGTCTCCTTTCACTTAACGTGTGTATTGCATCTAACCCACACCCTTAGAAGGATGTGTATTCATCAGTCGATCCGGTTCAGCTCCTGATGTAAAAGCCCGTTCTGTTCGCTCCTCGCCTCGCGCGGTGAAAGGCGACATTGTATTCGCGAGACCCAACCGGGCTGCTGCACGTGACTAAACCCCGCTGTAATAACGGTGTATCTGAACCCGTAACCCAACCATAATCTAACCCATCTGCTCTTATATCATCTAGCTGAAGATGAGACTGTGTGTGTGTGTCAGTCCCATGTTTCCTATGTGAGTTGTGTGGAACAGTGAGGAAAGGAATCGGACTAATAGTCTTATTTCATATTATTATTATTCCTGGAGCATACAGACTCCTCCCCTCTCCTCCTCTCATCTCTCCTCCCCTCCTCCCCTCCCTCCTCCTCTCATCTCTCCTCCCCTCCTCTCCCTCCTCCTCTCATCTCTCCCTCTCATCTCCCCTCTCCTCCCTTTTATCCTCCCCTCCCTCCTCCTCTCATCTCTCCTCTCATCTCTCCTCCTCCCCTCCCTCCTCCTCTCATCTCTCCTCCTCCCCTCCTCTCCCCCCTCCTCTCCCCCCTCCTCTCATCTCTCCTCCTCCCCTCCCTCCTCCTCTCATCTCTCCTCCTCCCCTCCTCTCCCCCCTCCTCTCCCCCCTCCTCTCATCTCTCCTCTCATCTCCCTCCTCTCATCTCTCCTCCCCTCCCTCCTCCTCTCATCTCCCCCCTCCTCTCCTCCCCTCCTCTCTCCTGTCTTCCTCTCCTCCCCCTTCTCTTCTCTGCTTCTAACTACAGAATGGTGTGTGTGTACATCCCTACAGGAAGAGGAAGTGACTAGAGGTCGACCGATTATGATTTTTCAACGCCGATACCGATTATTGGAGGACCAAAAACCCCGATGCCGATTAATTAGCCGATTTATAAAAAATAAAAAATACAATAATAATATTTGTTATAAAATTCTATGTAATAGTGACAATTACAACAATACTGAATGAACACTTATTTTAACATAATATAATACATCAATAAAATCAATTTAGCCTCAAATAAATAATGAAACATGTTCAATTTGGTTTAAATAATGCAAAAACAAAGTGTTGGAGAAGAAAGTAAAAGTGCAATATGTGCCATGTAAGAAAGCTTTAAGTTCCTTGCTCAGAACATGAGAACATATGAAAGCTGGTAGTTCCTTTTAACATGAGTCTTCAATATTCCCAGGTAAGAAGTTTTAGGTTGTAGTTATTATAGGAACTATAGGACTATTTCTCTCTATACCATTTGTATTTCATAGACCTTTGACTATTGGATGTTCTTATAGGCACTTTAGTATTGCCAGCCTAATCTCGGGAGTTGATAGGCTTGAAGTCATAAACAGCGCAATGCTTGAAGCACAGCGAAGGGCTGCTGGCAAAATGCACGAAAGTGCTGTTTGAATGAATGCTTACGAGCCTGCTGCTGCCTACCATCGCTCAGTCAGACTGCTCTATCAAATCATAGACTTAATTATAACATAATAACACACAGAAATACGAGCCTTAGGTCATTAATATGGTTGAATCCAGAAACTATCATCTCGAAAACAAAACGTTTATTCTTTCAGTAAAATACGGAAACGTTCCGGGTGGCACCCATAAGTCTAAATATTCCTGTTACACTAAACAACCTTCAATGTTATGTCATAATTACGTAAAATTCGGGCAAATTAGTTCGCAACGAGCCAGGCGGCCCAAACTGTTTCATATACCCTGACTCTGCGTGCAATGCAAGAGAAGTGACACAATTTCACCTGGTTAATATTGCCTGCTAACCTAGATTTCTTTTAGCTAAATATGCAGGTTTAAAAATATATACTTCTGTGTATTTATTTTAAGAAAGGCATTGATGTTTATGGTTAGGTACAGTCATGCAACGATTGTGCTTTTTTTGTTAAATCATGGCGAAGTCGGCTGTCTTTGTTAGGAAGAAATAGTCTTCACACAGTTCGCAACGAGCCAGGCGGCTGACAAGGTAAAATCTGTCGTTCTACCCCTGAACAAGGCAGTTAACCCACTGTTCCTAGGCCGTCATTGAAAATAAGAATTTGTTCTTAACTGACTTGCCTAGTTAAATAAAGGTGTAAAAAAAATAAAAATAATAATAATCGGCCAAATCGGTGTGCAAAAATACCGATGTCCGATTGTTATGAAAACTTGAAATCGGCCCTAATTAATCGGCCATTCCGATTAATCGGTCGACCTCTAGAAGGGACACACTATAGCTGCAGAGTTCCATATTTAGAATGGTTGGAACAGAACTGTGAAGCTCTGTGTTTTAACCCAGACAACACTTCCCCTTCTCCCCTCTCTCCTCCCTCTTCTCTCCTCCCTCTTCCCTCCTCCCTCTTTTCTCCTCCCTCTTCTCTCCTCCCTCTTCTCTCCTCCCTCTTCTCTCCTCCCTCTTCCCTCCTCCCTCTTCCCTCCTCCCTCTTCTCTCCTCCCTCTTCTCTCCTCCCTCTTCTCTCCTCCCTCTTCTCTCCTCCCTCTTCGCTCCTCCCTCTTCTCTCCTCCCTCTTCTCTCCTCCCTCTTCTCTCCTCCCTCTTCTCTCCTCCCTCTTCTCTACAGGAAGAGGAAGTGAAGGGTTCCATATTTAGAATGGTTGGAACAGAACTGTGAAGCTCTGTGTTTTAACCCAGACAACACTTCAGAAGAGATGGAATAATAATTACTATCTTTTTATCTGAGAGGGGCAGATACAACAACAACAACTGCAATAGTAAGAACAGTAGGAAAAATATCACTAGTAAAACATCTATAAAACAATAATACTAATAATTGGAATGACAGCCACATAACCTTTATTATTAGTAGTAGTAATAGGTTATAGGTCCTTAGTGCACGTGTGCGTACGTGCGTGCGTGCCAGGGTTTCCGTTAGGAAAATGTGTCTCTGGACATTTGAGACATTTACCGGACCCATATGCATTGATTGGTAACCTGATTATGGCATCTACCCACAGAATCACATTTACATTGGTAATTCATCCACAGTGCACAGAATGACAGAATCACATTTACATTATGGTAATTCATCCACAGTGCTCAGAATGACAGAATCACATTTACATTATGGTAATTCATCCACAGTGCACAGAATGACAGAATCACATTTACATTATGGTAATTCATCCACAGTGATCAGAATGACAGAATCACATGTACATTATGGTAATTCATCCAGAGTGCTCAGAATCACATTTACATTATGGTAATTCATCCACAGTGCTCAGAATCACATTTACATTATGGTAATTCATCCACAGTGCACAGAATGACAGAATCACATTTACATTATGGTAATTCATCCACAGTGATCAGAATGACAGAATCACATTTACATTGGTAATTAATCCACAGTGCTCAGAATGACAGAATCACATTTACATTATGGTAATTCATCCACAGTGATCAGAATGACAGAATCACATGTACATTATGGTAATTCATCCACAGTGCTCAGAATCACATTTACATTATGGTAATTCATCCACAGTGCTCAGAATCACATTTACATTATGGTAATTCATCCACAGTGCTCAGAATCACATTTACATTATGGTAATTCATCCACAGTGATCAGAATGACAGAATCACATTTACATTATGGTAATTCATCCACAGTGCTCAGAATCACATTTACATTATGGTAATTCATCCACAGTGCTCAGAATGACAGAATCACATTTACATTATGGTAATTCATCCACAGTGATCAGAATCACATTTACATTGGTAATTCATCCACAGTGCTCAGAATCACATTTACATTATGGTAATTCATCCACGGTGCTCAGAATGACAGAATCACATTTACATTATGGTAATTCATCCACAGTGATCAGAATGACAGAATCACATTTACATTATGGTAATTCATCCACAGTGCTCAGAATGACAATCACATTTACATTATGGTAATTCACCCACAGTGATCAGAATGACAGAATCACATTTACATTATGGTAATTCATCCACAGTGCTCAGAATCACATTTACATTATGGTAATTCATCCACAGTGCTCAGAATGACAGAATCACATTTACATTATGGTAATTCACCCACAGTGATCAGAATGACAGAATCACATTTACATTATGGTAATTAATTTTAGCAGAACATGCAACTCCAGGATGCAATGATGTCCTTCTTACCGAATTCCGATGAGCACTTTGAAGAAGTTAGAATAACTGTCCACATTTACTTTTCCTCAGCCAACAAGTAACGAACAGCAAAATCACTAGTCTGTCACAATACTATCCCCAATAGTCCAAAAGTGGACCTATTCTATTGGTCAGCTTGTCATTCTGTGAGGAAATAAATATCCCATTCCAAACCAACTCTGGGACAGTTGTGAGACAATAGATCCCAAATTCACACCAGTAAGCCGAGGCTACACCCCAAAACATATTTAAAAGTAATGAGGCTGATGCAACATAAAACAAAATAAAAATATTGATAAAATATTATTTCTTCACATTACACATTGCGCAGCAATACGCACACAGCAGTAGGCTACGCGCGAATGTTTGTTCCATAATGCAATTAGTGGAAAACACCTTGTCAAAAGCGCACTGCACATACGAGTGGTTTCATGTGACTGAAAATATCGGTTAGAAACTTACAAAGAGGGGAGATCTAAAGATGCAACAACTAGCATGGGTTGCTAATATGACTAGGATTATCAACAACTAGCAGGGGTTGCTAATATGACTAGGATTATCATCAACTAGCATGGGCTGCTAATATGACTAGGATTATCATAAACTAGCATGGGCTGCTAATATGACTAGGATTGTTCCTTTGGCTACTGGACAATGAAAGAAAATTGATTTGAAAACCAATAAAACACGAGAGAAATAGGTTACTGGTTTCAAATTAAATACCATTCACAATGTTCAGCATTCACAATGTTCCTGGCATTCACAATGTTCAGCAATCACAATGTTCGGCATTCACAATGTTCAGCATTCACAATGTTCAGCATTCACAATGTTCGGCATTCACAATGTTCAGCAATCACAATGTTCCTGGCATTCACAATGTTCAGCATTCACAATGTTCCTGGCATTCACAATGTTTGGCATTCACAATGGTCCTGGCATTCACAATGTTCAGCATTCATAATGTTCCTGGCATACACAATGTTCAGCATTCACAATGTTCGGCATTCACAATGTTCGGCATTCACAATGTTCCTGGCATTCACAATGTTCCTGGCATTCACAATGTTCCTGGCATTCACAATGTTCCTAGCATTCACAATGTTCAGCATTCACAATGATCAGTATTCACAATGTTCCTGGCATTTACAATGTTCCTGGCATTTACAATGTTCCTGGCATTTACAATGTTCAGCATTCACAATGTTCCTGGCATTCACAATGTTCAGCATTCACAATGTTCCTGGCATTCACAATGTTCAGCATTCGCAATGTTCAGCATTCACAATGTTCAGCATTCACAATGTTCGGCATTCACAATGTTCCTGGCATTCACAATGTTCCTGGCATTCACAATGTTCAGCATTCACAATGTTCAGCATTCACAATGTTCAGCATTCACAATGTTCGGCATTCACAATGTTCCTGGCATTCACAATGTTCAGCATTCACAATGTTCAGCATTCACAATGTTCAGCATTCACAATGTTCCTGGCAT
Organism: Salmo trutta; assembly: GCF_901001165.1. Classification (NCBI taxonomy): domain Eukaryota; kingdom Metazoa; phylum Chordata; class Actinopteri; order Salmoniformes; family Salmonidae; genus Salmo; species Salmo trutta. The sequence continues at coordinate 75,740 of NW_021823104.1, read as the reverse complement.
TTACAATGTTCCTGGCATTTACAATGTTCCTGGCATTTACAATGTTCAGCATTCACAATGTTCCTGGCATTCACAATGTTCAGCATTCACAATGTTCCTGGCATTCACAATGTTCAGCATTCACAATGTTCCTGGCATTCACAATGTTCAGCATTCGCAATGTTCAGCATTCACAATGTTCAGCATTCACAATGTTCGGCATTCACAATGTTCCTGGCATTCACAATGTTCCTGGCATTCACAATGTTCAGCATTCGCAATGTTCAGCATTCACAATGTTCCTGGCATTCACAATGTTCAGCATTCCTGGCATTCACAATGTTCCTGGCATTCACAATGTTCCTGGCATTCACAATGTTCCTGGCATTCGCAATGTTCCTGGCATTCACAATGTTCCTGGCATTGTTGCCATGCACTCTTAGAAAATCAGCATTCTGAAAACTAGTGTGCAGCATTTTTGTTTGGTTGGTCAACTCATCTCTTTTTCGAGCAAAATAATTGTCTATTTTGTCCTTGAGATGTTGTTGCTTTGTTTCTAAATTTCAGCAAATGTTTTATGGCTTCATAGCCTTGTTGCTGAGGCAAGTCTGGCATACCACACAGACCGGTTAGGGTAGGCAGCTGTCCAGCCTTAGCAGTCTAGAGCGGTTAGGGTAGGCAGCTGCCCAGCCTTAGCAGTCTAGACCGGTTAGGGTAGGCAGCTGTCCAGCCTTAGCAGTCTAGACCGGTTAGGGTAGGCAGCTGTCCAGCTTTAGCAGTCTAGACCGGTTAGGGTAGGCAGCTGTCCAGCTTTAGCAGTCTAGACCGGTTAGGGTAGGCAGCTGTCCAGCCTTAGCAGTCTAGACCGGTTAGGGTAGGCAGCTGCCCAGCCTTAGCAGTCTAGACCGGTTAGGGTAGGCAGCTGCCCAGCCTTAGCAGTCTAGACCGGTTAGGGTAGGCAGCTGCCCAGCCTTAGCAGTCTAGACCGGTTAGGGTAGGCAGCTGCCCAGCCTTAGCAGTCTAGACCGGTTAGGGTAGGCAGCTGTCCTTCGAAACAAATCCAGGGAGAAAGAGGCTGTGTCTATGCTTGACCCCTACATGCCACTTCTGCTAACAGAATAGGAAGACGGCATTGAAAAGTCTAGATGCAGTCTGATTGGTCTGATTGTGTTCATATCTGGGTGACCACTTCGGGAGCTGGTCAGGGATGCATTATGTGTGGATTTCTCCTCAGTCTGGACCAATCAGGCTACCGAAAGCACATACAGTGGGCGATGTCATCAGCACTTCGCCCACAAATCTACAGAAAACCTGTTTTGGGAGCGAGGCACCTTTTTTCATTAAACGTTGGAGGAAATGCATTCCTAGCATGTCACTTTGCAATCACTTTAGCTTTGCTAGCTGGCTGTCTAGCTACATACGTTAGCTGGATAGTTAGCTGAAGTAGTGGGCAACTGCTATTAAGTTGTCGTGTTATTATCAGATTTAGCCTGTTCCACCGTTTGCAGAATGCGTACTGGCATTTCAGTCAAGGGAATCTGGACACAATGTGGACAAAGTAGACACATTTAAATGTAGGTGTAGATGCATGACGTGTTCGGAATTCAATGATCAGAATACAAAAGCTGCATGAACTGTCAAGTCTTGACACGGCCAGAGAGAGCGTGCAGGCTGTGCAGCAGGGCTCACGGCCAGAGAGAGCGTGCAGGCTGTGCAGCAGGGCTCACGGCCAGAGAGAGCGTGCAGGCTGTGCAGCAGGGCTCACGGCCAGAGAGAGCGTGCAGGCTGTGCAGCAGGGCTCACGGCCAGAGAGAGCATGCAGGCTGTGCAGCAGGGCTCATGGCCAGAGAGAGCGTGCAGGCTGTGCAGCAGGGCTCACGGCCAGAGAGAGCGTGCAGGCTGTGCAGCAGGGCTAGCGGCCAGAGAGAGCATGCAGGCTGTGCAGCAGGGCTAGCTTGTGTGTGTGTGTGTGTGTATTTGGTGTTGCTATACTTCGCAAGTAGTCTTAGGGCAAGTATTTATTAGAGTCAAATATGACACGGACCAAATAACCCCCCAATCATATTCAAGACAAATATTCCGCAGACCGACAATCATTCGTCCATGGACCGGCGCCGGTCCACAGTCCTGGGTTTGATAAAGACTGCTCTAATGGTCTACAGTCCTGGGTTTGATAAAGACTGCTCTTGTGGTCTACAGTCCTGGGTTTGATAAAGACTGCTCTAGTGGTCTACAGTCCTGGGTTTGATAAAGACTGCTCTAATGGTCTACAGTCCTGGGTTTGATAAAGACTGCTCTAGTGGTCTACAGTCCTGGGTTTGATAAAGACTGCTCTAGTGGTCTACAGTCCTGGGTTTGATAAAGACTGCTCTAATGGTCCACAGTCCTGGGTTTGATAAAGACTGTCCCTATATTTAGCCACTTTTCAGACCCCTCCAGTGACTTTGTCCTATATTTAGCCACTTTTCAGACCCTTCCAGTGACTTTGTCTCTATATTTATTTACTTTTCAGACCCTTCCAGTGACTTTGTCTCTATATTTATTTACTTTTCAGACCCTTCCAGTAAATTTGTCTCTATATTTATTTACTTTTCAGACCCTTCCAGTGACTTTGTCTCTATATTTATTTACTTTTCAGACCCTTCCAGTGACTTTGTCTCTATATTTATCAACTTTTCAGACCCTTCCAGTGACTTTGTCCCTATATTTAGTAACTTTGTCACTATAGTTAGCGACTTTTTCTCATGATTAGGTAATTACTGGAGTCAGGTGTGTTAGCTAGGGCAAACTGTGATACCAATCAGGCCCCTGGGACTGGAATTGCCCAACCCTGCACTAGCACCTAGGTTGTTTATGAGACCGTTGGTAATTTTCTATAATGCCTGCTACAAGAAGTGAGTTATTATTAGTGAATGTGCATTAAGCATGATTCTGGTTTAATTTGTAATAAAAAAAAAGGGCATTTTCATAGACAAACTTGAAAGCCAGACCTGTTGGGGCTACGGGTTAGCAATGAACCCTGAGACGGGATTGCTAGCAAGGCTGGAAATTCAAAACATCAAAAATCTAATAATTTCAATTTCTCAAACAATCAACTATTTTACACCATTTAAAAGATAAACATCTCCTTAATCTAACCACGTTGTTTGATTTTCAAAGAGGCTTTACGGCAAAAGCATAAAGTTAGATTATGTTAGGACAGTACATAGCCACAAAAGTACAAACATCCATTTTCAATTCAAGGTCAGGCGTCACCAAAAGCAGAAACCAGCTAAAATTATGCACCAACCTTTGACAATCTCCATCAGATGACACTCCTAGGACATTATGTTATACAATACATGCATTTTTTGTTCCATCAAGTTCATATTTATATCCAAAAACAGCATTTTACAGTAGCGGTGAAATTCAGATTTTTTTCTTCTCTGAAATGCTTCCGGTGAACAACGTTACAATTTTAAAAATTACTATTCGAAAACATTGGTAAATTATAATATTGTCATTCAAATAATTATAGTTTAACATTTCGTAAATGCTACTGTATTGCCAGATTTCAAAATAACTTTACTGGGAAATCACAAGTTGCAATAAACCGGGTGCTGTGCTAAGAACAATAGGCTAGGCTATATAGGTTAGCATCATCTTGTAACCATGTAATATCAATAATACTATTGTCAATAATCCATTACCTTTGATTATCTTCATCCATTGGCACTTCCAGGAATCCCAGGTCCACAACAAATGTGGTTTCTTTTGACAAAGTTCATAATTGATGTCCAAATAATTTATATATATATATATATATATTCCCCCGGATACAAGGCAGGTTTTGTTTCCTGCTTCCGGTCACAACTTGCAGACTTGTTTACGCTGTTGTGCGTTTTTGTTGCCGTTTTCACTTTGCTACCTGACGGTTTTTACTTTTTCATTACCGTATATTTTTACTTTTTCCCTCACTCAACTTTTTTTTCATTCAACTTTCCTACCCCGGAGGTTTTATCTGGACATGGTTCGTCAGGACTTCAAACAGCCGAAGCTAAGTAACATTAACATGATGCCTTCTAATTGCAGTCGTTGTACTCATAATATACAGGAGAACGATCGCCTTACGGCAAGGATAGCTGTGCTGCAAGCCCAGCTTCAGACGCAATCGTTAGGCAAGGGTCATTTCAGTGTAGGAAAGGATGAAACAGCGTCTGTGCCACCAGCAAGTACAGATAGTAACGTTAGTATAAACCCCCTCGCACGGTCCCCGCAGCCGGACATCTTTCTCATGGCTTCTGGAGGGAAACGCTGTAGGAATGCTCAACCGGTGTCGCTTATTCAGCCGACAGAAACTTTCAACCGGTTCTCCCCGTTAAGCGAGTCGGAGTCGGAGGCCGAGACTTCTCTGGTCTCTGCTCCTCCCGCTGTGGGGTCTGAGACGCCGACGGCTCCCACCATTAGCTCTGACAAATTGAAAACCCTAGTCATTGGCGACTCCATTACCCGCAGTATTAGACTTAAAACGAATCATCCAGCGATCATACACTGTTTACCAGGGGGCAGGGCTACCGACGTTAAGGCTAATCTAAAGACGGTGCTGGCTAAAGCTAAAACTGGCGAGTGTAGAGAGTATAGAGATATTGTTATCCACGTCGGCACCAACGATGTTAGGATGAAACAGTCAGAGGTCACCAAGCGCAATATAGCTTCAGCGTGTAAATCAGCTAGAAAGATGTGTCGGCATCGAGTAATTGTCTCTGGCCCCCTCCCAGTTAGGGGGAGTGATGAGCTCTACAGCAGAGTCTCACAACTCAATCGCTGGATGAAAACTGTTTTCTGCCCCTCCCAAAAGATAGAATTTGTAGATAACTGGCCCTCTTTCTGGGATTCACCCACAAACAGGACCAAGCCTGGCCTGCTGAGGAGTGACGGACTCCATCCTAGCTGGAGGGGTGCTCTCATCTTATCTACGAACATAGACAGGGCTCTAACTCCTCTAGCTCCACAATGAAATAGGGTGCAGGCCAGGCAACAGGCTGTTAGCCAGCCTGCCAGCTTAGTGGAGTCTGCCACTAGCACAGTTAGCGTAGTCAGCTCAGCTTTCCCCATTGAGACCGTGTCTGTGCCTCGATCTTGGTTGGGCAAAATTAAAAATGGCGGTGTTCGCTTCAGTAATCTTACTAGTATAAAGACCTCCTCCATTCCTGCCATTATTGAAAGAGATTGTGATACTTCACATCTCAAAATTGGGTTACTTAATGTTAGATCCCTCACTTCCAAGGCAGTTATAGTCAATGAACTAATCACTGATCATAATCTTGATGTGATTGGCCTGACTGAAACATGGCTTAAGCCTGATGAATTTACTGTGTTAAATGAGGCCTCACCCCCTGGTTACACTAGTGACCAAACCCCCCGTGCATCCGGCAAAGGCGGAGGTGTTGCTAACATTTACGATAGCAAATTTCAATTTACAAAAAAAAAAACAATGACGTTTTCGTCTTTTGAGCTTCTAGTCATGAAATCTATGCAGCCTACTCAATCACTTTTTATAGCTACTGTTTACAGGCCTCCTGGGCCATATGCAGTGTTCCTTACTGAGTTCCCTGAATTCCTATCGGATCTTGTAGTCATAGCAGATAATATTCTAATTTTTGGTGACTTTAACATTCACATGGAAAAGTCCACAGACCCACTCCAAAAGGCTTTCGGAGCCATCATCGACTCAGTGGGTTTTGTCCAACATGTTTCTGGACCTACTCACTGCCACAGTCATACTCTGGACCTAGTTTTGTCCCATGGAATAAATGTTGTGGATCTTAATGTTTTTCCTCATAATCCTGGATTATCGGACCACCATTTTATTGCGTTTACAATTGCAACAAATAATCTGCTCAGACCCCAACCAAGGAAGATTAAAAGTCGTGCTATAAATTCTCAGACAACCCAAAGATTCCTTGATGCCCTTCCAGACTCCCTCTGCCTACCCAAGGACGTCAGAGGACAAGAATCAGTTAACCACCTAACCGAGGAACTCAATTCAACCTTGCGCAATACCCTAGATGCAGTTGCACCCCTAAAAATTAAAAACATCTGTCATAAGAAACTAGCTCCCTGGTATACAGAAAATACACGAGCTCTGAAGCAAGCTTCCAGAAAATTGGAACGGAAATGGCGCCACACTAAACTGGAAGTCTTCCGACTAGCTTGGAAAGACAGTACCGTGCAGTATCGAAGAGCCCTCACTGCTGCACGATCATCCTATTTTTCCAACTTAATTGAGGAAAATAAGAACAATCCGAAATTTCTTTTTGACACTGTCGCAAAGCTAACTAAAAAGCAGCATTCGCAAATGGAGGATGGCTTTCACTTCAGCAGTAATAAATTTATGAACTTTTTTGAGGAAAAGATCATGATCATTAGAAAGCAAATTACGGACTCCTCTTTAAATCTGGGTATTCCTCCAGGGCTTCATTGTCCAGAGTCTGCACAACTCTGCCAGGACCTTGGCTCAAGGGAGATACTAAAGTGTTTTAGTACTATATCTCTTGACACAATGATGAAAATAATCATGGCCTCCAAACCCTCAAGCTGCATACTGGACCCTATTCCAACTAAACTACTGAAAGAGCTGCTTCCTGTGCTTGGCCCTCCTATGTTGAACATAATAAACGGCTCTCTATCCACCGGATGTGTACCAAGCTCACTAAAAGTGGCAGTAATAAAGCCTCTCTTGAAAAAGCCGAATCTTGACCCAGAAATTATAAAAAACTATCGGCCTATATCGAATCTTCCATTCCTCTCAAAAATGTTAGAAAAAGTTGTTGCGCAGCAACTCACTGCCTTCCTGAAGACAAACAATGTATACGAAACGCTTCAGTCTGGTTTTAGACCCCATCATAGCACTGAGACTGCACTTGTGAAGGTGGTAAATGACCTTTTAATGACGTCAGACCGAGGCTCTGCATCTGTCCTCATGCTCCTAGATCTTAGTGCCGCTTTTGATACCATCGATCACCACATTCTTTTGGAGAGATTGGAAACCCAAATTGGTCTACATGGACAAGTTCTGGCCTGGTTTAGATCTTATCTGTCGGAAAGATATCAGTTTGTCTCTGTGAATGGTTCGTCCTCTGACAAATCAATTGTAAATTTCGGTGTTCCTCAAGGTTCCGTTCTAGGACCACTATTGTTTTCACTATATATTTTACCTCTTGGGGATGTCATTCGAAAACATAATGTTAAATTTCACTGCTATGCGGACGACACACAGCTGTACATTTCAATGAAACATGGTGAAGCCCCAAAATTGCTCTCGCTAGAAGCCTGTGTTTCAGACATAAGGAAGTGGATGGCTGCAAATTTTCTACTTTTAAACTCGGACAAAACAGAGATGCTTGTCCTAGGTCCCAAGAAACAAAGAGATCTTCTGTTGAATCTGACAATTAATCTGGATGGTTGTACAGTCGTCTCAAATAAAACTGTGAAGGACCTCGGCGTTACTCTGGACCCTGATCTCTCTTTTGAAGAACATATCAAGACTGCTTCAAGGACAGCTTTTTTCCATCTACGTAACATTGCAAAAATCAGAAACTTTCTGTCCAAAAATGACGCAGAAAAATTAATCCATGCTTTTGTTACTTCTAGGCTCGACTACTGCAATGCTCTACTTTCCGGCTACCCGGATAAAGCACTAAACAAACTTCAGTTAGTGCTAAATACGGCTGCTAGAATCCTGACTAGAACCAAAAAATTTGATCATATTACTCCAGTGCTAGCTTCCCTACACTGGCTTCCTGTTAAGGCAAGGGCTGATTTCAAGGTTTTACTGCTAACCTACAAAGCATTACATGGGCTTGCTCCTACCTATCTTTCCGATTTGGTCCTGCCGTACATACCTACACGTACGCTACGGTCACAAGACGCAGGCCTCCTAATTGTCCCTAGAATTTCTAAGCAAACGGCTGGAGGTAGGGCTTTCTCCTATAGAGCTCCATTTTTATGGAATGGTCTGCCTACCCATGTGAGAGACGCAGACTCAGTCTCAACCTTTAAGTCTTTACTGAAGACTTATCTCTTCAGTAGGTCCTATGATTAAGTATAGTCTGGCCCAGGAGTGTGAAGGTGAACGGAAAGGCTGGAGCAACGAACCGCCCTTGCTGTCTCTGCCTTGTCGGTTCCCCTCTTCCCACTGGGATTCTCTGCCTCTAACCCTTTTACAGGGGCTGAGTCACTGACTTACTGGTGTTCTTCCATGCCGTCCATGGGAGGGGTGCGTCACTTGAGTAGGTTGAGCCACTGACGTGGTCTTCCTGTCTGGGTTGGCGCCCCCCCCCTTGGGTTGTGCCGTGGCGGACATCTTTGTGGGCTATACTCGGCCTTGTCTTCGGACGGTAAGTTGGTGGTTGTAGATATCCCTCTAGTGGTGTGGGGGCTGTGCTTTGGCAAAGTGGGTGGGGTTATATCCGGCCTGTTTGGCCCTGTCCGGGGGTATCATCGGATGGGGCCACAGTGTCTTCTGATCCCTCCTGTCTCAGCCTCCAGTATTTATGCTGCAGTAGTTTATGTGTCGGGGGGCTAGGGTCAGTCTGTTACATCTGGAGTATTCTCTTGTCTTATCCGGTGTCCTGTGTGAATGTAAATATGCTCTCTCTAATTCTCTTTCTTTCTTTCTTTCTTTCTCTCGGAGGACCTGAGCCCTAGGACTACCTGGCATGATGACTCCTTGCTGTCCCCAGTCCACCTGGCCATGCTGCTGCTCCAGTTTCAACTGTTCTGCCTGCGGCTACGGAACCCTGACCTGTTCACCGGACGTGCTTGTTGCACCCTCGACAATTACTATGATTATTATTATTATTTGACCATGCTGGTCATTTACGAACATTTTAACATCTTGACTATGTTCTGTTATAATATCCACCCGGCACAGCCAGAAGAGGACTGGCCACCCCTCATAGCCTGGTTCCTCTCTAGGTTTCTTCCTAGGTTTTTGGCCTTTCTCAGGAGTTTTTCCTAGGGAGTTTTTCCCAGCCACCGTGCTTCTTTCACATGCATTGCTTGCTGTTTGGGGTTTTAGGCTGGGTTTCTGTACAGCACTTTGAGATTTCAGCTGATGTACGAAGGGCTATATAAATAAATTTGATTTGATTTGATTTGATATATATATATATATATATATATATATATATAAAAATCAGCCGATTAATCGGTATCGGCTTTTTTGGTCCTCCAATAATCGGTATCGGTGTTGAAAAATCATAATCGGTCGACCTCTAGTGTGTTTGTATCAGTGTGTGTTTATGTAACTGTGTGTGTATCTGTGTGTGTGTGTGTGTGTGTGTGTAACAGTGTGTGTAACAGTGTTCTCTGCTGCTTGTGTTCAGGGTGTCACCATGGGGAAGTGGAGGTTGTTCAGTGTGTGTGTGTGTGTGTGTATCTGTGTGTGTGTGTGTGTGTGTGTAACAGTCTGTGTTCTCTGCTGCTTGTTTTCAGGGTGTCACCATGGGGAAGTGGAGGTTGTTCAGTGTGTGTATCAGTGTGTGTGTGTGTGTGTGTGTGTGTGTGTGTGTGTGTGTGTGTGTGTGTGTGTGTGTGTATCAGTGTGTGTGTGTGTGTGTGTGTGTGTATAACAGTCTGTGTTCTCTGCTGCTTGTGTTCAGGGTGTCACCATGGGGAAGTGGAGGTTGTTCTGTGTGTGTGTGTGTGTGTGTGTGTGTATGTGTGTGTGTGTGTGTGTGTGTGTGTATAACAGTCTGTGTTCTCTGCTGCTTGTGTTCAGGGTGTCACCATGGGGAAGTGGAGGTTGTTCAGTGTGTGTATCAGTGTGTGTGTGTGTGTGTGTGTGTGTGTATCAGTGTGTGTATCAGTGTGTGTATCAGTGTGTGTGTGTGTGTGTGTGTGTGTGTGTGTGTGTGTGTGTGTATAACAGTCTGTGTTCTCTGCTGCTTGTGTTCAGGGTGTCACCATGGGGAAGTGGAGGTTGTTCCGTGTCTCTCTGGTTCTGGGTTCAGTCTTTATGATCCTGTTGATTATTCTCTACTGGGACGACGTTGGAGCCTCTCACCTCTACCTGCCCCCCCTCTCCCCCCGGCCCGCCCCTCACCACCCCCCCACACACCCCTCCTTCCTCTCCGACATCAATGCCTTCGTAAACCAGTTCCTGGAGGGAACCAATGATCCTACAGATTCCGCCCCCCCAGACTCTGCCAACCAATCAGAGCACGCCGAGGAGCGGTATGTTCCCCGGAGGGAGTGGAAGGTCCATCTGACGCCCATCGACCCCGAGAAACGACTAGGACAGGTAACCCTTACCGCCCTCTCAATGCCATTCAATGGAAGGGCTCTGTTGTCATGGGAAACATATGTTTACATTGCCAAAGCAAATGAAGTAGATAATAAACAAAAGTGAAATAAACAATACAAATTTACAGTAAACATTACACTCACAAAAGTTCAAAAAGAACAAAGACATTTCAAATGTCATATTTTGTGCAAATAGTTAAAGTCCAAAAGGGAAAATAAATCAACATAAATATGGGTTGTATTTACAATGGTGTTTGTTCTTCACTGGTTGCCCTTTTCTTGTGGCAACAGGTCACATCTTGCTGCTGTGGTGGCACACTGTGGTATTTCACCCAGTAGATATGGGAGTTTATCAAAATTGGGTTTGTTTTTTAATTCTTTGTGGATCTGTAATCTGAGGGAAATATGTGTCTCTAATATGGTCATACATTTGGCAGGAGGTTAGGAAGTGCAGCTCAGTTCCCACCTCATTTTGTGGGCAGTGTTCTCAGAGCCTCCCAAGCATACTTCCAAAGTTGTGGTAAAATGGCTTAAGGACAACAAAGGCAAGGTATTGGAGTGGCCATTACAAAGCCCTGACCTCAATCCTATAGAAAATGTGTGGGCAGAACTGAAAAAGTGTGTGCGAGCAAAGTAGGCCTACAAACCTGACTCAGTTACACCAGTTCTGTCAGGAGGAATGGGCCAAAATTCACCCAACTTATTGTGGGAAGCTTGTGGAAGGCTACCCGCAATGTTTGACCCAAGTTAACCTCTCTAGGGAGTCCCACCTACGTAACAGCCAGTGGAATCCTGTGGCGCGTTATTCAAATACCTTAGAAATGCTATTACTTCAATTTCTCAAACATATGACTATTTTACACCATTTTAAAGACAAGACTCTCGTTAATCTAACCACACTGTCCGATTTCAAAAAGGCTTTACAACGAAAGCAAAACATTAGATTATGTCAGCAGAGTACCCAGCCAGAAATAATCAGACACCCATTTTTCAAGCTAGCATATAATGTCACATAAACCCAAACCACAGCTAAATGCAGCACTAACCTTTGATGATCTTCATCAGATGACACACTTAGGACATTATGTTATACAATACATGCATGTTTTGTTCAATCAAGTTCATATTTATATCAAAAACCAGCTTTTTACATTAGCATGTGACGTTCAGAACTAGCATACCCCCCGCAAACCTCCGGTGAATTTACTAAATTACTCACGATAAACGTTCACAAAAAACATAACAATTATTTTAAGAATTATAGATACAGAACTCTTCTATGCACTCGCTATGTCCGATTTTAAAATAGCTTTTCGGTGAAAGCACATTTTGCAATATTCTAAGTAGATAGCCCGGCATCACAGGGCTAGCTATTTAGACACCCACCAAGTTTAGCCCTCACCAAAGTCAGATTTACTATAAGAAAAATGTTATTACCTTTGCTGTTCTTCGTCAGAATGCACTCCCAGGACTTCTACTTCAATAACAAATGTTGGTTTGGTTCAAAATAATCCATAGTTATATCCAAATAGCGGCGTTTTGTTCGTGCGTTCAAGACACTATCCGAAAGGGTAAAGAAGGGTGACGCCCGACGCGTTTTGTGACAAAAAAATTCTAAATATTCCATTACCGTACTTCGAAGCAGGTCAACCGCTGTTTAAAATCAATTTTTATGCCATTTTTCTCGTAAAAAAGCGATAATATTCCGACCGGGAATCTGTGTTTTAGTACAAAGAGAGAGAAAATAAAAACATGGGATCCCCTCGTGCACGAGCCTGAGTCTTATTATCCTCTGATAGACCACTTACCAAAGGCGCTAATGTTTTTCAGCCAGGGGCTGGAATTACATCATTCAGCTTTTTCCCGGGTTCTGAGAGCCTATGGGAGCCGTAGGAAGTGTCACGTTACAGCAAAGATCCTCAGTTTTCAATAAAGAGAGTCAAGAAGAACAAGATCTTGTCAGACAGGCCACTTCCTGTAAGGAATCTTCTCAGGTGTTTGCCTGCCATATGAGTTCTGTTATACTCACAGACACCATTCAAACAGTTTTAGAAACTTTAGGGTGTTTTCTATCCAAAGCCAATAATTATATGCATATTCTAGTTTCTGGGCAGTAGTAATAACCAGATTAAATCGGGTACGTTTTTTATCCGGCCGTGTAAATACTGCCCCTAGCCCTAACAGGTTAAACAATTTAAAGGCAATGCTACCAAATACTAATTGAGTGTATGTAAACTTCTCATCCACTGGGAATGTGATGAAAGAAATAAAAGCTGAAATAAATCATTCTCTCTACTTTTATTCTGACATTTCACATTCTTAAAATAAAGTGGTGATCCTAAGACAGGGAATTTTTACTTGGATTAAATGTCAGGAATTGTTAAAAACGGAGTTTAAATATATTTGGCTGAGGTGTATGTAAACTTCAGAGTACAGCTGTGTATGTTGAAGAGGGTGGGGCTCAAGCTGCATCCCTGTCTCACTCCACAACCCTGTGGAAAGAAATGGATGTGTTTTTTTGCCAATCTTAACTGCACACTTGTTGTTTGTGTATATAGATTTTATAATGTTTTTCCCCCAACACCACTTTCCATCAATTTGTATAGCAGACCCTCATGCCAAATTGAGTCAAAAGCTTTTTTGAAATCAACAAAGCATGAGAAGACTTTGCCTTTGTTTTGGTTTGCTTGTTTGTTAATTAGGGTGTGCAGGGTGAATACATGGTCTGTCGTACGGTAAATTGGTAAAAAGCCAATTTGACATTTGCTCAGTACATTGTTTTCACAGAGGAATTGATTCTGCTGTTAATGATAATGCAGAAGATTTTCCCACGGTTGCTGTTGACGCATATCCCACAGTAGTTATTGGGGTCAAATTTGTTTCTCTCTCTCACCTCTCACTCTTGTTTTCATGCCTCTCGCTCTTCCCCCCTCCTCTCTCTCCCCCTCCTCTCTACCCCCCTCCTCTCTCTCCC
>NW_021823104.1:22500-60000 GCF_901001165.1 Salmo trutta | reverse complement strand
AAATTCTGGAAACGCTACGGGAAGTTCTCACGACATCTGATGAAGGTCAGTTCACTGCTAATCTCTCTAACACTAACCCTGATGGTGGTCAGTTAACCCTGATGGTGGTCAGTTAACCCTGATGGTGGTCAGTTAACCCTGATGGTGGTCAGTTAACCCTGATGGGGGTCAGTTAACCCTGATGGGGGTCAGTTAACCCTGATAGTGGTCAGTTAACCCTGATAGTGGTCAGTTAACCCTGATGGTGGTCAGTTAACCCTGATGGTACCCTGATGGTGGTCAGTTAACCCTGATGGTGGTCAGTTAACCCTGATGGTGGTCAGTTAACCCTGATGGTACCCTGATGGTGGTCAGTTAACCCTGATGGTGGTCAGTTAACCCTGATGGTGGTCAGTTAACCCTGATGGTGGTCAGTTAACCATGATGGTGGTCAGTTAACCCTGAACCCTGATGGTGGTCAGTTAACCCTGATGGTGGTCAGTTAACCCTGATGGTGGTCAGTTAACCCTGATGGTGGTCAGTTAACAGCTGACACATTTGGTTTAATCTATTATATAAAGGTGAAAGTGATGTATTCAGTGCCTTCTGAAAGTATTCAGACCTCTTTTTCTACATTTTGTTACGTTACAGCCTTATTCTAAAATTGATTAAATTGTTTTTTTCCCCTCATCAATCTAGACACAATACCACATAATGACAAAGCAAAAACAGTTTTTTAGAAATCTATTAAAAAACTTTAATGTCACATTTAAATAAGTATTCAGACCCTTTACTCAGTACTTTGTTGAAGCACCTTTGGCAGCGATTACAGTCTTGAGTCTTCTTGGGTCGGATGCTACAAGCTTGGCACACCTGTATTTGGGGAGTTTCTCCCATTCTTCTCTGCAGCTCTGTCAGGTTGGATGGGGAGCGTTGCTGCACAGCTATTTTCAGGTCTCTCCAGAGATGTTCGATCAGGTTCAAGTCAGGGCTCTGACTGGGCCACTCAAGGACATTCAGAGACTTGTCCCGAAGCCACTCCTGCGTTGTCTTGGCTGTGTGCTTAGGGTCGTTGTCCTGAGGTTCAGGATCAGGTTTTCATCAAGGATCTCTGTACTTTGCTCCATTCATCTTTCCCTCGATCCTGACTAGTCTCCCAGCCCCTGCCTCTGAAAACCATCCCCACAGCATGATGCTGCCACCACCATGCTTCACCGTAGGGATGGTGCCAGGTTTCCTCCAGACGTGGCGCTTGGCATTAAAGCCAAAGAGTTTAATCAAGCCAAAGAGTTCAATCTTGGACCAGAGAATCTTGTTTCTCATGGTCTCAGAGTCCTTTAGGTGCCTTTTTGTCAAACTCCAAGTGGGCTGTCATGTGCCTTTTTACTGAGGAGTGGCTTCCGTCTGGACACTCTACCATAAAGGCCTGATTGGGGGAGTGCTGCAGAGAAGGTTGACCTTCTGGAAGGTTCTCCCATCTCTACAGAGAAACTTTGGATCTCTGTCAGAGTGACCATCGGGTTCTTGGTCACCTCCCTGACCAAGGCTCTTCTCCCCCGATTGCTCAGTTTGGCCGGGCGGCCAGCTCTAGGAAGAGTCTTAGTGGTTCCAAACTTCTTCCATTTCAGAATGATGGAGGCCACTGTGTTCTTGGAGACCTTCAATGCTGCAGAAATGTTTTGGTGCCCTTCCCCAGATCTGTGCCTCGACACAGTCCTGTCTTGGAGCTCTACGGACAATTCCTTCGACCTCATGGCTTGGATTTTTGCTCTGACATGCACTGTCAACTGTGGGTCCTTATATAGACAGGTGTGTGCCTTTCCAAATCATATCCAATGAATTTAATTTACCACAGGTGGACTCCAATCAAGTTGTAGAAACATCTCAAGGATGATTAATGGAAACAGGATGCACCTGAGCTCAATTTCGAGTCTCATAGCAAAGGGTCTGAATACTTATGTAAATAAGGTATTGCTGTTTTTTATTTGTAATGCATTTTAAAACATTTCTAAAAACCTCTATCAACTGGTACCTTTGTCATTATGGGGTATTGTGTGTAGATTGAGGGGAAAAACATATTTTATCAATCTTAAAATAAGGCTGTAACGTAACAAAATGTGAATACTTTCTGAATGCACTGTGTATTTGTTTTGAAGGGTTAGGGTTAGGGGTTAGGGTTAGGGGTTAGGGTTAGGGGTTAGGAAAAGAGGGAAAAGGCTGTAACGTAACAAAATGTGAATACTTTCTGAATGCACTGTGTATTTGTTTTGAATATGGTTTAATAAAGGTGGTTTGTTTGTTGTCAAGGTGAAGCTCCAGAAGTACACCAAGTTCCTGTTTGTCAGAGATCCGTTCGTCCGCCTCATCTCAGCGTATCGGAACAAGTTTGAGCAGCCCAACGACGAGTTCTACCGCCGATTCGCTCTGCTCATGCTCCGTCGCTATGGTAACCACTCTGAACCTCCCGCGGCAGTGGGCGATGCATTTCCTGCGGGAATCCGCCCCTCCTTCTCAGAGTTCGTCCAATACCTACTGGACCCCCAGACGGAGAGCGACGCCCCCTTCAACGAGCACTGGAGACAGGTCTACCGGCTATGCCACCCCTGTCAAATACAGGTAATATATAAAAATACTACATTATTATCCAATGTCTAAGAAGAAGTCTTTTGGCAGAAGTAAAGGCCAACAAGATCCACCTTCTGGTGGAAGAAGAGTGAACTCTGTCATCTAACTAATGTAGAGCCCAACATTCTGCATTTATTAGACCAGCAAACATCAGTCCCCACTACTTTACAAATAACATGGATTATACTATTCTACCAGTCTGCAATAGAGAGACAGGTCCATAAGACAGGACTGATTGGTCCTCAATAACATGGATTATACTATTCTACCAGTCTGCAATAGAGAGACAGGTCCATAAGACAGGACTGATTGGTCCTCAATAACATGGATTATACTATTCTACCAGTCTGCAATAGAGAGACAGGTCCATCAGACAGGACTGATTGGTCCTCAATAACATGGATTATACTATTCTACCAGTCTGCAATAGAGAGACGGGTCCATCAGACAGGACTGATTGGTCCTCAATAACATGGATTATACTATTCTACCAGTCTGAAATAGAGAGACAGGTCCATAAGACAGGACTGATTGGTCCTGGGACTCAATAACATGGATTATACTATTCTACCAGTCTGCAATAGAGGTGCAATTGCATCGCCATTCAGCAAGAATATAAGGGAAGACGCCTTTTCATCTAGTAGACTAGAATATAAGGGAAGACGCCATTTCATCTACTAGACTAGAATATAAGGGAAGACAAGCCTTTTCATCTACTAGACTAGAATATAAGGGAAGACGCCTTTTCATCTACTAGACTAGAATATAAGGGAAGACGCCTTTTCATCTAGTAGACTAGAATATAAGGGAAGACGCCTTTTCATCTACTAGACTAGAATATAAGGGAAGACGCCATTTCATCTACTAGACTAGAATATAAGGGAAGACGCCATTTCTGTTGTTTTGTTTAAGCAGCAACATTTCAACTGTGTTGGTTGTTAAACAGCTCTGCAAAACTTTCTTGGGCAAATCATGTTACAGACAGGTTAACTTTCTCTCCGTCTCTCCCCCTCTCTCTCTGTCCTCTCCCCTGCCCCCCCCCCTCTCCGTCCCCTCTCCCTCTCCCATGCCCCTCTCCCCTGCCCCCCTCTCTCCCCTGCCCCGTTCCCCCTCTCTCTCCGTCCCCCCTCTCTCTCCGTCCCCCCTCTCTCTCCGCCCCCCCCTCTCTCTCCGCCCCCCGCTCTCCCCTGCCCCCCTCTCCTCTCCCCCCTCTCTCTCCCCTTCCCCCCAGTATGACTTTGTGGGACAGCTGGAGACGGTTGAGGAGGATGCTGAACAGCTGCTGAGGGTTTTGAAGGTGGACAACGTGGTTGACTTCCCCTCCTCTCCCAGGAACCACACGGCCAGCAGCTGGCAGGAGGACTGGTTCAGCAGGGTGCCCCTAGTGGCCAGGAGGGATCTCTACAGGCTGTATGAACCAGACTTCAGACTGTTTGGCTACTCCAGACCAGACGCGCTGCTGGACTGACTGACTCCAACTACACTCTTAGAGAAAAAGGCTTTCTAGAAGGGGCTCTTTTCTTGTCCCCATCGGAGAACCCTTTTTGGTCCCAGGTATAACTTTTTGGTGGTGAACAAGGTTCTACTTAGAACCTTTTAGTGATGAAACTGTTCCATGTAGAACCTTGTATTAATTAAAGGGTTCCACTTGGAACCAAAAATAGCTATTGTCAGTGGGTTCTCCTATGGGGAAAATGGGTAGTACATTCTTTCCTAAGACCAGCCAGACCAGAGTGCTGGACCTTCTGCTCCTGTTCTGGACTCAGCAGGTCCAGAACAGAGGAACGTTAGAGTTCCTCAACAGAGGAACGGTGGAGTTAGGTTACACTTCCTTTGGAGAAGAGTTTGGACTCCTGACTGCTGGAACCCTGGTGGAACCCTGGTGGAACCCTGGTCTTTACTGATCATCCTATGACGAGTTGACTGTTTGGGAATTCGTTGTTTTCTAGTTGTTTTTAATGATCACTTATTTTCCAGCGTTAAAGTCAAGCATGAAAGGGATGTTTTTGTGTTTTATGTTTTAATGTGGAAAGGAAATGCCTTGTTTCACAGTGACCGATGCCAACATTATCACCCTCCTATAAGGAGGCCAGCAGGACCTGAGGAGTTGTAGGGTTTTGTTGAAGGGAAGGGTTTTCTGAAACAGACTTTACCAACCTAATGGGTGTGCTACTACTGGAAGCATGGGGAAACATGTTACAGCATGTTACCGGTTAAAAAGAGGAAGACAGGCCACAGGCCTTAGATGGTTGGGAAGAGACAGATGGTTAGACAGGGGGTTAGAGGGTTAGACAGGGGGTTAGAGGGGTAGACAGGGGGTTAGACAGGGGGTTAGAGGGTTAGACAGGGGGTTAGAGGGTTAGACATGGGGTTAGAGGGGTAGACAGGGGGTTAGACAGGGGGTTAGAGGGTTAGACAGTGGGTTAGAGGGTTAGACAGGGGGTTAGAGGGGTAGACAGGGGGTTAGAGGGGTAGACAGGGGGTTAGACAGGGGGTTAGAGGGTTAGACAGGGGGTTAGAGGGTTAGACAGGGGGTTAGACAGGGGGTTAGAGGGTTAGACAGGGGGTTAGAGGGTTAGACAGGGGGTTAGAGGGTTAGACGGGGGTTAGAGGGGTAGACAGGGGGTTAGAGGGTTAGACAGGGGGTTAGAGGGGTAGACAGGGGGTTAGACAGGGGGTTAGAGGGTTAGACAGGGGGTTAGAGGGTTAGACAGGGGGTTAGAGGGGTAGACAGGGGGTTAGAGGGTTAGACAGGGGGTTAGAGGGTTAGACAGGGGGTTAGAGTTAGATGGGGAATGGGAAGAGACAGGGGGATAGAGGGTTAGGGGAAGAGAGTACCTAACTCTAACCTTTGGTTGGAATCAAAATGAAAAGTTTACAGAGCAAAGTATTTTTGTAAATAATCATTTTTTAACTAGTTTTTCAAATATACAGTACATCTGTATATTTGAGGTCTTAAAAGGGATGACCTGTCTGTCAGTCTTAAAGGGATGACCTGTCTGTCGGTCTTAAAGGGATGACCTGTCTGTCGGTCTTAAAGGGATGACCTGTCTGTCGGTCTTAAAGGGATGACCTGTCTGTCGGTCTTAAAGGGATGACCTGTCTGTCGGTCTTAAAGGGATGACCTGTCTGTCGGTCTTAAAGGGATGACCTGTCTGTCGGTCTTAAAGGGATGACCTGCCTGTCGGTCTTACAAGGTTGACCTTTATTGTCTGTCTTTTACGGGGTGAACTGTGTGTAGGTCTTAAAGGGATAACCTATCTATCGGCCTTAAAGGGATGGTGGTCAGTGTTTTATGTACCTTGCTGATGCTATGTAATAGGGTTGTATAGGGTTGTGCACAATGATAGTCTGTGTTTACTGTGAACTGTTGTCTGTTATTTCATGATAATGATCTGTGCCACAAACCTCGTCATTCACAGAGTAGAATCTGCATGTTGGGTTAGAGTGTTTCTATCTGACAGTACATCAACAGGAAGGAAACATAATTCCCTGTTGTTCTAGAATCCCTCAGAGCAGAATCATCATGTTGTTCTAGAATCCCTCAGAGCAGAATCTTCATGTTGTTCTAGAATCCCTCAGAGCAGAATCTTCATGTTGTTCTAGAATCCCTCAGAGCAGAATCATCATGTTGTTCTAGAATCCCTCAGAGCAGAATCATCATGTTGTTCTAGAATCCCTCAGAGCAGAATCATCATGTTGTTCTAGAATCCCTTAGAGCAGAATCATCATGTTGTTCTAGAATCCCTCAGAGCAGAATCATCATGTTGTTCTAGAATCCCTCAGAGCAGAATCTTCATGTTGTTCTAGAATCCCTCAGAGCAGAATCTTCATGTTGTTCTAGAATCCTTCCGAGCAGAATCATCATGTTGTTCTAGAATCCCTCAGAGCAGAATCATCATGTTGTTCTAGAATCCCTCAGAGCAGAATCATCATGTTGTTCTAGAATCCTTCAGAGCAGAATCAGCATGTTCTAGAATCCCTCAGAGCAGAATCATCATGTTGTTCTAGAATCCCTCAGAGCAGAATCTTCATGTTGTTCTAGAATCCCTCAGAGCAGAATCTTCATGTTGTTCTAGAATCCCTCAGAGCAGAATCATCATGTTGTTCTAGAATCCCTCAGAGCAGAATCATCATGTTGTTCTAGAATCCCTCAGAGCAGAATCTTCATGTTGTTCTAGAATCCCTCAGAGCACAATCATCATGTTGTTTTAGAATCCCTCAGAGCACAATCATCATGTTGTTCTAGAATCCCTCAGAGCAAAATCTTCATGTTGTTCTAGAATCCCTCAGAGCAGAATATTCATGTTGTTCTAGAATCCCTCAGAGCAGAATCTTCATGTTGTTCTAGAATGCCTTAGAGCAGAATCATCATGTTGTTCTAGAATCCCTCAGAGCAGAATCATCATGTTGTTCTAGAATCCCTCAGAGCAGAATCATCATGTTGTTCTAGAATCCCTCAGAGCAGAATCAGCACATTCTAGAATCCCTCAGAGCAGAATCATCATGTTGTTCTAGAATCCCTCAGAGCAGAATCTTCATGTTGTTCTAGAATCCTTCAGAGCAGAATCTTCATGTTGTTCTAGAATCCCTCAGAGCAGAATCTTCATGTTTCTCTTCTATACAGAATGACTAACATTATTCTGATGTGGGTCCATGTCTTGATTTCACTATTCTAGTTTTATTGTATTTCAGAATGATGTATGTTTCATAAGGATATCATGTGAGAAATATAAACTAAGGCATGAACCAAGTCTGCTGCTGAGTTCTCCCCCTTCCCCCTGACCCCTGACCCTGACTTGTTAAAGCCAGAACCACATATGGATCCTTTGGTGTTAGACTGGTGGTGATTGGGTCCATCCCTTATTCCAACACACACAAACATACACACACTCATCATATGCTGCTGTTACTCTGATCTTGTTTTTTTAAAATTGTTTTACTTTATATATAGATTTTCAGATATAACAACAAAAACAGTATAACCCCTCCACACCACCCACCCACCATCTATAGTACAACCCCAGCCCCTCATTCTCCCATCCATCCATCCCCTCCCTCCACACCACCCACCATCTATAGTACAACCCCAGCCCCTCATTCTCCCATCCATCCATCCCCTCCCTCCACACCACCCACCATCTATAGTACAACCCCAGTCCCTCATTCTCCCATCCATCCATCCCCTCCCTCCACACCACCCACCATCTATAGTACAACCCCAGCCCCTCATTCTCCCATCCATCCATCCCCTCCCTCCACACCACCCACCATCTATAGTACAACCCCAGTCCCTCATTCTCCCATCCATCCATCCCCTCCCTCCCTCCACACCACCCACCATCTATAGTACAACCCCAGCCCCTCATTCTCCCATCCATCCATCCCCTCCCTCCACACCACCCACCATCTATAGTACAACCCCAGCCCCTCATTCTCCCATCCATCCATCCCCTCCCTCCACACCACCCACCATCTATAGTACAACCCCAGCCCCTCATTCTCCCATCCATCCATCCCCTCCCTCCACACCACCCACCCACCATCTATAGTACAACCCCAGCCCCTCATTCTCCCATCCATCCCCTCCCTCCACACCACCCACCCACCATCTATAGTACAACCCCAGCCCCTCATTCTCCCATCCATCCATCCCCTCCCTCCACACCACCCACCCACCATCTATAGTACAACCCCAGCCCCTCATCCTCCCATCCATCCATCCCCTCCCTCCACACCACCCACCCACCATCTATAGTACAACCCCAGCCCCTCATTCTCCCATCCATCCATCCCCTCCCTCCCTCCACACCACCCACCCACCATCTATAGTACAACCCCAGCCCCTCATTCTCCCATCCATCCCCTCCCTCCACACCACCCACCCACCATCTATAGTACAACCCCAGCCCCTCATTCTCCCATCCATCCATCCCCTCCCTCCACACCACCCACCATCTATAGTACAACCCCAGCCCCTCATTCTCCCATCCATCCATCCCCTCCCTCCACACCACCCACCATCTATAGTACAACCCCAGCCCCTCATTCTCCCATCCATCCATCCCCTCCCTCCCTCCACACCACCCACCATCTATAGTACAACCCCAGCCCCTCATTCTCCCATCCATCCATCCCCTCCCTCCACACCACCCACCAACGCATCTATAAAAGTTAAATAGGTTGTCACGTCCTGGCCAGTATAAGGGTTATTTGTTATTGTAGTTTGGTCAGGACGTGACAGAGGGTATTTGTTTTATGTGGTTCAGGGTGGTGTGTTTGTTTAAAGGGTGTTTGATTTAGTATTTCCGGGGTTTTGGTTTATGGTCTAGGTTTATGTATGTCTATGTGGAGTCTAGTGAGTGTATGTCTATGGGTGATTAATTGGGGTTGGGATTCTCAATTGAAGGCAGGTGTTTTCTCTTTGCCTTTGATTGAGAGTCCCATATATTGGGGTGTGTTTGTGATTCGTGGGTGATTGTTCTGTGCTTAGCCTTGTGCCTAGTCAGACTGTTTTGTTGTTCGTGGTTTCGTTTTTTTGTTATTTTTGGTGTTCATTTTGTATTTATTAAAAAGCAAGATGAGCATAAACATACCTGCTGCGTTTTGGTCCTCCATCACCGACGACAACCGTGACAATAGGAAAGAAACAAACAGTAATAGAAACAAAAACAATGGGGAAAAAAGTTAAATAAAAATTCTTAACACAATTGGCCACTAGAACAGCCATGACTGCTTACCAAACCCTACAAGTTACACTAAGTAAAAGACAGGCTCTCCACGTATTGTATTAATGGGGACCAGGTTAAGTCTTACTTCTGTCGGGACCCAAGCACAGTGTCCCTAACCTTCTCCAGAGGCAGAGATGACATCACCTCCTTAACCCACTGCATAAAGGAGGACGGCTTTGCAGACTTCCAGTGAAAGAGGACCAGGCGGCGAGCAAGGACCAGGCGGCGAGCAAGGACCAGGCGGCGAGCAAGCAGCGTGGTAGCATTCTGTTCTAGGGGAGGTACCCCAAACATGGCAGTGACCGGGTTGGGGCTAACAGTTGTATTACACATATGTCAGAATGCCTTAAAAATCGGGTCTCAGAGGCCACTCAAAGATTGGCATGACCAAAACATGTGTCCCACAGTTGCTGGGCTGGTGGCATATCAAACACTTGGGGTCATCATTTGGGTATATTTTTGCCAATCTGTCATTTGAGTAATAGAGACAGTGCAAAACCTTCAACTGAATGAGCCCATGCCTTATGCAAAATGATGATGTGTGGACACGCTCAATACTTTGTTGCCATTTATCATCGGGTAGTTCGCCCACCTATGTCTTGCTCCCATGCAGATTTTGTATTTGCAAAGGATGGCGGATTAATGTCCTGTATTATGTGGTATAATCTGGAGATCGGGCCCTTCAGACAAGGGTTAAGATATAAGCAACTTTCGACTGGTCACTTAGTCGGCTGGAGTGGAAATGAAGGGAAATGTTTTTTTAGCTGCGAGTTTGCAGGTATCTAAAAAAGTGGGTATAGGGAATATTATGGTCAACCCTCAGAGTATCGAATGAGATGAATGTGTTGTCAACGAATAGGTCACACCAGACCGTTCCTGAGCCAGAACTGGAAGGCCGTGGCAATCTGTGACCATGGGAAGAGATTACTATTTTTTATTTTACCTTTTATTTAACCAGGTAGGCCAGTTGAGAACAAGTTCTTTATTTAACCAGGTAGGCCAGTTGAGAACAAGTTCTTTATTTAACCAGGTAGGCCAGTTGAGAACAAGTCCTTTATTTATCCAGGTCGGCCAGTTGAGAACAAGTCCTTTATTTAACCAGGTGGGCTAGTTGAGAACAAGTCCTTTATTTATCCAGGTAGGCCAGTTGAGAACAAGTTCTCATTTACAACTGCGACCTGGCCAAGATAAAGCAAAGCAGTGCGACGAAAACAATAACGCAGAGTTACACATAAACAAACGTACAGTCAATAATACAGTAGAAAAATATATGTATAGTGTGTGCAAATGTAGAAGAGTACGGAGGAGGTAAGGCAATAAATAGGCAGTAGAGGCGAAATAATTACAATTTAGCATTAACACTGGAGTGATAGATGTGCAGATGATGATGTGCAAGTAGAGATACTGGGGTGCAAAAGAGCAAGAGGATAAATAACAATATGGGGATGAGGTAGTTGGGTGGGCAATTTACAAATTGCCTGTGTACAGGTACAGTGATCGGTAAACTGCTCTGACAGCTGATGCTTAAAGTTAGTGAGGGAGATATAAGACTCCAGCTTCAGTGATTTTTGCAGTTCTTTCCAGTCATTGGCAGCAGAGAACTGAAGGAAAGGCAGCCAAAATAGGTGTTGGCTTTGGGGATGACCAGTGAGATATACCTGCTGGAGCGCGTGCTACGGGTGGGTGTTGCTATGGTGGCAAGTGAGCTGAGATAAGGCGGGGCTTTACCTAGCAAAGACTTATAGATGACCTGGAGCCAGTGGGTTTGGCAAAGGATATGTAGCGAGGGCCAGCCATCTAGAGCATACAGGTCGCAGTGGTGGGTAGTATATGGGGCTTTGGTGATGAAACGGATGACACTGTGATCGACTACATCCAGTTTGCTGAGTAGAGTGTTGGAGGCTATTTTGTAAATGACATCGCCGAAGTCAAGGATCGGTAGGATAGTCAGTTTTACGAGGGTATGTTTGGCAGCATGAGTGAAGGAGGCTTTGTTGCGAAATAGGAAGCCGATTCTACATTTAATTTTGGATTGGAGATGCTTAATGTGAGTCTGGAAGGAGAGTTTACAGTCTAACAAGACACCTAGGCATTTGTAGTTGTCTACATATTCTAAGTCAGAACCGTCCAGAGTAGTGATGCTGGACAGGCGGGCAGGTAGCCATCGGTTGCAGAGCATGCATTTAGTTTTACTTGTATTTAAAAACAGAGGCACGGAAGGAGAGTTGTATGGCATTGAAGCTCGTTTGGAGGTTTGTTAACACAGTGTCCAAAGAAGGGCCAGATGTTTACAGAATGGTGTGGTCTGCATAGATGTGGATCAGAGAATCACCAGCAGCAAGAGCGACATCATTGATGTATACAGAAAAAAAGAGTTGGCCTGAGAATTGAACCCTGTGGGACCCCCATAGAGACTACCAGAGGTTCGGACAACAGGCCCTCCGATTTGACACGCTGAACTCTATCTGAGAAGTAGTTGGTGAACCAGGCGAGGCAGTCATTTGAGAAACCAAGGCTGTTGAGTCTGCCGATAAGAATGCGGTGATTGACAGGGTCAAAAGCCTTGGCCAGGTCGATGAAGATGGCTGCACAGTACTGTCTTTTATCGATGGCGGTTATGATATCGTTTAGGACCTTGAGCATGGCTGAGGTACGGTGGGATTCGAAATGGTCGGTGATCTGTTTTGTTAACTTGGCTTTCAAAGGTTTTAGAAAGGCAGGGCAGGATGGATATAGGTCTATAACAGTTTGGGTCTAGAGTGTCTCCCCCTTTAAAGAGGAGGATGACCGCGGCAGCTTTCCAAACTTTGGGGATCTCGGACGATACAAAAGAGAGGTTGAACAAGCTAGTAATAGGGGTTGCAACAATTTCTGCAGATAATTTTAGAAAGAGAGGTTCAAGATTGTCTAGCCCAGCTGATTTGTAGGGATCCAGATTTTTCAGCTCTTTCAGAACATAAACTGTCTGGATTTGGGTAAAGGAGAAGTGGGGGGGGGCTTGGGCCAGTTGCTGAGATGTTGGCTGGGGTAGGGGTAGCCAGGTGGAAAGCATTTACCAGCCGTAGAAAAATGCTTATTGAAATTCTTGATTATCGTGGATTTATTGGTAGGGACAGTGTTTCCTAGCCTCAGTGCAGTGGGCAGCTGGGAGGAGGAGCTCTTATTCTCCATGGACTTTAGTGTCCCACATTTTTTGGGAATTAGTGCTACAGGATGCAAATTTCAGTTTGAAAAAGCTAGCCTTATCTTTCCTAACTGATTGAGTATATTGGTTCCTGACTTCCATGTAAAGTTGCAAATTGCGGGGGCTATTCGATGCTAATGCAGAATGCCACAGGATGTTTTTGTGCTGGTCGAGGGCAGTCAAGTCTGGGGTGAACCAAGGGCTATATCTGTTCTTAGTTCTACATTTTTTGAATGGGGCATGTTTATTTAAGATGGTGAGGAAAGCACTTTAAAGAGCAACCAGGCATCCTCTACTGATGGGATGAGGTCAATATCCTTCCAGGATATCCCGGCCAGGTCGATTAGAAAGGCCTGCTCGCTGAAGTGTTTTAGGGAGCGTTTGTCAGTGATAAGGGGTGGTCGTTTGACCGCAGACCCTTTACGGATGCAGACAATGAGGCAGTGATCGCTGAAATCCTGGTTGAAGACAGCAGAGGTGTATTTAGAGGGCAAGTTGGTCAGGATGATATCGAAGAGGGTGCCCATGGTTACGGATTTAGGGTTGTACCTGGTAGGTTCATTAATAAGTTGTGTGAGATTGAAGGCATCATGCTTAGATTGTAGGACGGCCAGGGTGTTAAGCATATCCCAGTTTAGGTCGCCTAACAGTATGATCTCTGAAGATAGATGGGGGGCAATCAATTCACATATGGTGTTCAGGGCACAGCTGGGGTCTGAAGGGGGTCTATAACAAGTGGCAACGGTGAAAGACTTGTTTCTGGAAAGGTGGATTTTTAAAAGAAGAAGCTCGAATTGTTTGGGTATAGACCTGAATAGTAAGACAGGACTCTGCAGGCTATCTCTGCAGTAGATTGCAACTCTGCCCCTTTGGCAGTTCTATCTTGACGGAAGATGTTATAGTTGGGGATGGAAATTTCAGGATTTTTGTTGGCCTTCCTAAGCCATGATTCAGACACGGCTCGGACATCAGGGTTGGCGGAGTGTGCTAAAGCAGTGAATAAAACAAACTTAGGGAGGAGGCTTCTAACGTTAACATGCATGAAACCAAGGCTTTTACGTTTACAGAAGTCAACAAATGAGAGCGCCTGGGGAGTGGTGTTGGGGG
Source organism: Salmo trutta (assembly GCF_901001165.1). Taxonomy (NCBI): domain Eukaryota; kingdom Metazoa; phylum Chordata; class Actinopteri; order Salmoniformes; family Salmonidae; genus Salmo; species Salmo trutta. The sequence goes on along the minus strand of NW_021823104.1, from coordinate 46,374 downwards.
CTGCAGGGCCTGGGTTAACCTCTACATCACCAGAGGAGGAGTAGGATGAGTAGGATAAGGGTACGGCTAAAGGCTATAAGAACCTGGGGAATGGGAGTGGTTCTGGGGGCTGCAGGGCCTGGGTTAACCTCTACATCACCAGAGGAGGAGTAGGATGAGGATACGGCTAAAGGCTATAAGAACCTGGGGAATGGGAGTGGTTCTGGGGGCTGCAGGGCCTGGGTTAACCTCTACATCACCAGAGGAGGAGTAGGATGAGGATACGGCTAAAGGCTATAAGAACCTGGGGAATGGGAGTGGTTCTGGGGGCTGCAGGGCCTGGGTTAACCTCTACATCACCAGAGGAGGAGTAGGATGAGGGTACGGCTAAAGGCTATAAGAACCTGGGGAATGGGAGTGGTGCAGGGGGTTGCAGGGCCTGGGTTAACCTCTACATCACCAGAGGAGGAGTAGGATAAGGGTACAGCTAAAGGCTATAAGAACTGGTTATCTAGTGCATTCGGAACAGAGAGTAAAAAGAGCAGATTTCTGGGTGCGGAAGAATAGACAAGGGTATGGTAGAATGTGAGTACAGTGAAGGTAAATCTAGGCATTGAGTGATGATCAGAGAGGTTTTGTTTCTAGAGGCACCAGTAAACCCAGGTGAGGTCACCGCATGTGTGGGGAGTGGAACAAAAGGGCTATTGTCGTGGAAAATTGTCTTAAGAACATAATACTCTTGTAATACCTTGTGAATTCAATATAGACTGTAATACAGAGTGGCAAAGCCGAGCCCCTCCAAGGAAGGACCTTATTCCACACGCAACAGAGCTGATCCCCTCCATGGAAGGACCCTATTCCACACGCAACAGAGCCCCTCCATGGAAGGACCCTATTCCACACGCAACAGAGCTGATCCCTTCCATGGAAGGACCCTATTCCACACGCAACAGAGCCCCTCCATGGAAGGACCCTATTCCACACGCAACAGAGCCCCTCCATGGAAGGACCCTATTCCACACGCAACAGAGCTGATCCCCTCCATGGAAGGACCCTATTCCACACGCAACAGAGCTGATCCCCTCCATGGAAGGACCCTATTCCACACGCAACAGAGCCCCTCCATGGAAGGACCCTATTCCACACGCAACAGAGCTGATCCCTTCCATGGAAGGACCCTATTCCACACGCAACAGAGCCCCTCCATGGAAGGACCCTATTCCACACGCAACAGAGCTGATCCCCTCCATGGAAGGACCCTATTCCACACGCAACAGAGCTGATCCCCTCCATGGAAGGACCCTATTCCACACGCAACAGAGCCCCTCCATGGAAGGACCCTATTCCACACACAACAGAGCTGATCCCCTCCATGGAAGGACCCTATTCCGCACGCAACAGAGCTGAGCCTCTCCATGGAAGGACCCTATTCCACACGCAACAGAGCTGATCCCCTCCATGGAAGGACCCTATTCCACACGCAACAGAGCTGATCCCCTCCATGGAAGGACCCTATTCCACACGCAACAGAGCTGATCCCCTCCATGGAAGGACCCTATTCCACACGCAACAGAGCTGATCCCCTCCATGGAAGGACCCTATTCCACACGCAACAGAGCCCCTCCATGGAAGGACCCTATTCCACACGCAACAGAGCCCTTCCATGAAAAAGACTAAAGTCTCATATTACAGAGTCCCATCTTTATAGGATTCTGTCTTTGCATAACGTATAGAGTCCCCTCCCTCTATATGAAAATAACTTCCCTGGACCGTTCTTCACGACAGCTGTATAGGTTATAATGGTAGCAGGACCTGGTCCTATATGTTCCATTCCTTATATAGCCATTCTGTCTCAGCTCTTCAAAGTGGACAGCCTAAATGCTGCTAATAATGGAAATGGAATCAGAGTCATGAGATTTGCTCCCACACTATCTAAGGCATATTGGGCAGGGCTAGGGGCTCTTCAGTGAAATAGGACAATAATCACTAACCAAAACAGCAATAGACGAGGCCTATTTACATTAGGGAGAGTCACGTGTAGCCGAGTGATCATAGGGTCCAGTGAGTAGCACTAGACGAGTCAGGGATCCAATTCAGTCATCGCTACTATGCTAGGCTAGCTGGAGACACAGCGATTCAGACAGCTAGCAGGCCGGGGCTAGCAGGCCGGGGCTAGCAGGCCGGGGCTAGCAGGCCGGGGCTAGCAGGCCGGGGCTAGCAGGCCGGAGCTAGCAGGCCGGGGCTAGCAGGCCGGGGCTAGCAGGCCGGGGCTAGCAGGCCGGGGCTAGGCTAGCAGGCCGGGGCTAGCAGATGGGCATCAGGCGACGTCGCAACGGAAGAGCCTGTTGAAACCACCTCGGGCGGTTACGTCGACAGACCAGTTGTGATGGATCGGCGGGGTTCTGTTGGCAGTAAAGGGTCCAGGCCAATTGGCAAAAGAGGAATTGTAGCCCAAGAATTGGCTGGTGACCTCTTTGGCTAACCGGGAGATGGAGAATAGAGTAGAACAGAATAGAATAAAGCAGAATAGAACATAATAGAATAGAGTAGAATAGAACAATAGAATAGAACAAAGCAGAATAGAGTAGAACAAAATAGAATAGAGTAGAACAGAGTAGAATAGAATATAAATGAGTAGAATAGAACATAATAGAATAGAGTAGAATAGAACAATAGAATAGAACAAAGCAGAATAGAGTAGAACAAAATAGAATAGAGTAGAACAGAGTAGAATAGAATATAAATGAGTAGAATAGAACATAATAGAATAGAGTAGAATAGAACAGAATATAACAAAGTAGAATAGAGTAGAACAAAACAGAATAGAACAGAATGGAACAGAGTAGAGTAGAATAGAATAAAACAGAATAGAGTAGAACAGAATAGAACAAAGCAGAATAGAGTAGAACAGAATAGAACAAAGCAGAATAGAGTAGAATAGAACAAAACAGAATAGAACAGAATAGAGTAGAACAGAGTAGAACAAAGCCGAATAAAGTAGAACAGAATAGAACAAAGCAGAATAGAACAGAATAGAGTAGAATAGAATGGAACAGAATAGAGTAGAACAGAATAGAACAAAGCAGAATAGAACAGAATAGAACAGAGTAGAATAGAATGGAACAGAATAGAGTAGAATAGAACAGAATAGAACAAAGCAGAATAGAACAAAGCCGAATAAAGTAGAACAGAATAGAACAAAGCAGAATAGAATAGAATAGAACAGAATAGAGTAGAACAGAATAGAACAAAGCAGAATAGAACAAAGCCGAATAAAGTAGAACAGAATAGAACAAAGCAGAATAGAATAGAACAGAATAGAGTAGAACAGAATAGAACAAAGCAGAATAGAGTAGAACAGAATAGAACAAAGCCGAATAAAGTAGAACAGAATAGAACAAAGCAGAATAGAGTAGAATAGAATAGAACAGAATAGAATAGAATAGAATGGAAAAGAATAGAATAGAATGGAACAGAATAGAGCAGAACAGATTCCAGTAGAATAGAGTCCACCACTGTGAGTGAGGTACATGTCTTTAATCAGAACCTATTCTATAACTGTTCACAACCAGGTCCACCCCAGTGTGTGTGTGTGTGTGTGTGTGTGTGTGTGTGTGTGTGTGTGTGTGTGTGTGTGTGTGTGTGTGTGTGTGTGTGTGTCAAGTCAAGAGTATTTGTCATATGCACAAGACATGCATGGTACGCTGTACAATAAAATGCTTACTACAGGTTCACCAATCAACAATGCAACATAATAATTAAATGCTTCAAATCACATTTTATTGGTCACATGGTTAGCAGATGTTATTGGTCCATACACATGGTTAGCAGATGTTATTGGTCCATACACATGGTTAGCAGATGTTATTGGTCACATGGTTAGCAGATGTTATTGGTCCATACACATGGTTAGCAGATGTTATTGGTCCATACACATGGTTAGCAGATGTTATTGGTCCATACACATGGTTAGCAGATGTTATTGGTCACATGGTTAGCAGATGTTATTGGTCCATACACATGGTTAGCAGATGTTATTGGTCCATACACATGGTTAGCAGATGTTATTGGTCACATGGTTAGCAGATGTTATTGGTCCATACACATGGTTAGCAGATGTTATTGGTCACATGTTTAGCAGATGTTATTGGTCCATACACATGGTTAGCAGATGTTATTGGCCACATGGTTAGCAGATGTTATTGGTCACATGGTTAGCAGATGTTATTGGTCCATACACATGGTTAGCAGATGTTAATGCGAGTGTAGAGAAATGCTTGTGCTTCTAGTTCCAAACATGCAGTAATATCTAACAAGTAATCTACCAATTCCACAACAACTACCTAATACACACAAGTGTAAAGGAATGAATAAGAATATGTACATATAAATATATGGATGAGCGATGGCCGAACAGCATAGGCAAGATGCAGTAGATGGTATAGAGTACAGTATATACATATGAGATGAGTGATGCAGGGTATGTAAACATTATATAAAGTGCCATTGTTTAAGTGACTAGTGATACATTTATTACATCCAATTATTAATTATTAAAGTGGCTGTTGTTGAGTCTGTATATTGGCAGCAGCCACTCAATGTTAGTGATGGCTGTTTAACAGTCTGATGGCCTGGAGATAGAAGCTGTTTATCAGTCTCTCGGTCCCAGCTTTGATGCACCTGTACTGACCTCGCCTTCTGGATGACAGCGGGGTGAACAGGCAGTGGCTTGGGTGGTTGCTGTCCTTGATGATCTTTTTGGCCTTCCTGTGACATCGGGTGGTGTAGGTGTCCTGGAGGGCAGGTAGTTTGCCCCAGGTGATGCGTTGTGCAGACCTCACTACCCTCTGGAGAGCCTTCCGGTTGTGGGCGGAGCAGTTGCCGTACCAGGCGGTGATACAGCCCGACAGGATGCTCTCGATTGTGCATCTGTAAAAGTTTGTGAGTGTTTTTGGTGACAAGGCAAATTTCTTCAGCCTCCTGAGGTTGAAGAGGCGCTGTTGCGCCTTCTTCACCACGCTGTCTGTGTGGGTGGACCATTTCAGGTTGTCCGTGATGTGTACACAGAGGAACTTAAAACTCTCCACCTTCTCCACTGCTGTCCCGTCGATGTGGATAGGGAGGTGCTCCCTCTGCTGTTTCCTGAAGTCCACGATCATCTCCTTTGTTTTGTTGACGTTGAGTGTGAGGTTATTTTCCTGACACCACACTCCGAGGGCCCTCACCTCCTCCCTGTCAGCCGTCTCGTCATTAATGGTAATCAAGCCTACTACTGTTGTGTCGTCTGCAAACTTGATGATTGAGTTGGAGGCGTGCATGGCCACGCAGTCGTGGGTGAACAGGGAGTACAGGAGAGGGCTGAGAACGCACCCTTGTGGGGCCCCAGTGTTGAGGATCAGCGCAGTGGAGATGTTGTTTCCTACCCTCACCACCTGCGGGCGGCCCGTCAGGAAGTCCAGGACCCAGTTGCACAAGGCGGGGTCGAGACCCAGGGTCTAGAGCTTAATGACGAGTTTGGAGGGTACTATGGTGTTAAATGCTGAGCTGTAATCAATGAACAGCATTCTTACATAGGTATTCCTCTTGTCCAGATGGGTTTGTGATTGCGTCGTCCGTGGACCTATTGGGGCGGTAAGCGAATTGGAGTGGATCTAGGGTGTCAGGTAGGGTGGAGGTGATATGGTCCTTGACTAGACTCTCAAAGCACTTCATGATGACAGAAGTGAGTGCTACGAAGCGTTAGTCGTTTAGTTCAGTTACCTTAGCTTTCTTGGGAACAGGAACAATGGTGGCCATCTTGAAGCATGTGGGGACAGCAGACTGGGATAGGGATTGATTGAATATGTCCGTAAACACACCAGATAGCTGGTGTGCGCATGCTCTGAGGACGTGGCTGGGGATGCCGTCTGGGCCTGCAGCCTTGCGAGGGTTAACACGTTTAAATGTTTTACTCATGTTGGCTGCAGTGAAGGAGAGCCCGCAGGTTTTGGTAGCGGGCCGTGTCAGTGGCACTGTATTGTCCTCAAAGCGAGCAAAGAAGTTGTTTAGTTTGTCTGGGAGCAAGGCATCGTTATCCGCGACGGGGCTGGTTTTTCTTTTGTAGTCCGTGATTGACTGTAGACCCTGCCACATACCTCTCGTGTCTGAGCCGTTGAATTGCGATTCTACTTTGTCTCTATACTCAGTTTTGCGTGAATGCTGCCATCAATCCACGGTTTCTGGTTGGGGAAGGTTTTAATATTCACCGTGGGTACCACATCACCGATGCACTTGCTAATAAACTCACTCACCGAATCAGCGTATTCATCAATGTTATCGTCCGATGCTATCCGGAACATATCCCAGTCGACGTGATCGAAGCAATCTTGAAGCGTGGAATCAGATTGGTCGGACCAGCGTTGAACAGACCTGAGCGCTGACTACAGCTTCACCCAATGTGACATAATAATGAAATGCTGACTACAGCTTCACCTATCAACAATTTAGTATTTTTTATTTTATTTAACCTTTATTTAACTAGGCAAGACAGTTAAAGAACAAATTGTTATTTACAATGACGGCCTACCCTGGCCAAACCAGGACGACGCTGGGCCAATTGTGCGTCGCCCTATTTGACTCCCAATTATTACGTGACATAATAAAAATAGGAGTAAATACGTTAAGAATAATACAAATTAGCTCAATGGAATAAAAAATACAGTCAATTTAGAAGAGCAAACAAAGTGAGGAATTACACAGAAATATACATTGGCTTTAAAAACACATTAAATACACATTAAATAGCAAAGTTGAGAGGCAGCCTGCAAAACGCATGCTATTCCCGGGGTCGCCATCTTGCATACCGTGTGTGTGTGTGTGTGTGTGAGGTGTGTGTGCATGCATTCATCTGTGTGTGTGTGTGTGTGTGTGTGTGTGTGTGTGTGTGTGTGTGTGTGTGTGAGGTGTGTGCATGCATTCATCTGTGTGTGAGGTGTGTGTGTGTGAGGTGTGTGTGTGTGTGTGTGTTACAGCAGGTCTTGCTCCACCCAGACAGTCTTCCTCTGTTCCTCCTGGATTCTGTCTTTCACCACTCTGATGAGGTCATCAGGCCCAGCCCATTCCTCAGGCTCCAGACACGCATAGAGACACGGGACGCTTTCCAGCTCTCTCTCTCTGCTCCGACACACTCTGACAAACTCCTCCTCACTGTCCACACGCAGGGGCAGCTTCCTGTTGGAGACAGAGGTCAGGGGTTAGAGGTGAGGGGTTAGGAACACTCTCCAGCTCTCTCTCTCTGCTGCGACACACTCTGACAAACTCCTCCTCACTGTCCACACGCAGGGGCAGCTTCCTGTTGGAGACAGAGGTCAGGGGTTCGAGGTGAGGGGTTAGGAACACTCTCCAGCTCTCTCTCTCTGCTCCGACACACTGACAAACTCCTCCTCACTGTCCACATGCAGGGGCAGCTTCCTGTTGGAGACAGAGGTCAGGGGTTAGAGGTGAGGGTACCTTAGCTTCCTGATGTTCTTGTCACAGATCTTGATGTGGATGATGATTGGGTAGATCTCTCTCCTCAGCAGGTCTTTAACACAGCTCACGTCAGCCTCCATCAAACAGTGTTTACCCTGCACACAATAGACCTGGGATCAAATACTATTCCAAATATCTCAATTACTTTCACATACATTTACAAATGAACAAGTGATTGAATATTGGAATGTACTTGGAAATACACTTGGGAAAGTATTGGCATGTATTTGAAAATACTAAAATACACTGATTTTAAATCCACTCAGGTTTCTGGAAGGCTACCCATGTGCTCCCTCTCTAGAAAGGTGGTGACACCTGGGTAATGATCTCCTGGTCTCTAAACTGTCTTGTCTCTCAGGTTTCTGGAAGGCTGCCCATGTGCTCCCTCTCTAGAAAGGTGGTGACACCTGGGTAATGATCTCCTCATCTCTAAACTGAACATTTTAGAATCTTCAATCAACAGCTTAGATCTTTTCTAGCTTCAAAATGTGCTTGAGTTGTGGCTGAACAAGGACATGGTAAATATACATCTAGCTGTTTTTTCTGTACATTGGCTGGTAATCTACACTTAGATTTGACTTGATTCAATTGTTTTGTTTATAAAGCCCTCTTGTGCAAACTTCCGCCATACCTTACTTCATTGTTAAATTAGTGACATACGAGTCACCAGACCTGATCACAGGGATGGTTAACCTGTTAGGGTTAGGGGGCAGTATTTACACGGCCCACCTACCCTAGAGAGGTTAACTACAGAATTAGGGGAATATGCTTTGTTTTTTTGCACCTGTGTATAGAATTATCAAATTAAATAAAATTAAACATTTTGGTCGCATACACATGTTTAGCAGATGTTATTGCAGAGCTCTCTGCACCTTGATGCTCCGGGGCCTCCAGGGCAGTTCCAGTAGTTAATGGAGGACCTCAATTACATTTACATTTAAGTCATTTAGCAGACGCTCTTCTCCAGAGCGACTTACAAATTGGTGCATTCACCTTATGATATCCAGTGGAACAACCACTTTACAATAGTGCATCTAAATCTTTTAGGGGGGGGGGGGGTTAGAAGGATTACTTTATCCTATCCCAGGTATTCCTTAAAGAGGTGGGGTTTCAGGTGTCTCCGGAAGGTGGTGATTGACTCCGCTGTCCTGGCGTCGTGAGGGAGCTTGTTCCACCATTGGGGTGCCAGAGCAGCGAACAGTTTTGACTGGGCTGAGCGGGAACTGTGCTTCCTCAGAGGTAGGGAAGAATGATCTGCAGAGCTCTCTGCACCTTGATGCTCTGGGGCCTCCAGGGCAGTTCAAGTAGTTAATGGAGGACCTCAATGGAATGATCTGCAGAGCTCTCTGCACCTTGATGCTCCGGGGCCTCCAGGGCAGTTCAAGTAGTTAATGGAGGACCTCAATGGAATGATCTGCAGAGCTCTCTGCACCTTGATGCTCCGGGGCCTCCAGGGCAGTTCAAGTAGTTAATGGAGGACCTCAATGGAATGATCTGCAGAGCTCTCTGCACCTTGATGCTCCGGGGCCTCCAGGGCAGTTCAAGTAGTTAATGGAGGACCTCAATGGAATGATCTGCAGAGCTCTCTGCACCTTGATGCTCCGGGGCCTCCAGGGCAGTTCAAGTTGTTCAACTACTGAACAACCGATTGGCATGTGTGTTTTTCTGTTGTTCATTTGAAAAGCAAGATTTCAGTCTTGGAGGTTTCCTGACCGATTCTGCGTTTGGTTAATGATGTTTGTCCCTCTTGAGCCACTGTAGATGCAGAAACCTCATTGTTGAGGAATGTGTTTGCTTTTTAAGTTGCTGGTAATATTGTATGGTAAATTGCGTTGTATTGGAAAAGAGGTCTTGGTCTCAATGGGACTCCCTGCTAAAATAAAGGTTCTACAAAAAGAAATCAGGCAAGATGTAAAAGAGTATGTACCTTCGCAGCTACAGCCTCGATGTTCTCCGGAGAGACAACCTCGTAGGTGTTGGTGTTTTTCTCTCTGGAGGAGATGATGGGTTCAATCCTCTGTCTCATTAAGAACTCTTCTTTAGTTAGGACATCTGGAATACATTACCTTTAATATAATATAACAGAATCATATTAAACACACACACACACACACACACACACAACCGGACCTGGTTTGCAGATGTTGAAGTCCATGGCGCCGCCCATGTTGAGTATCTTCTGTATAATGGTCCGGGCCAGACTGTTTGGACTGATCAGAACCGGCCTTTTCCTCTGGACCCGCTGGGGGTTGACTAGGCTGTACGGAACCAGGTTCACACTCCTACTCACATCACTGTATGGGTCTGCACAGTCTTCACACACACACACACACACATATATATATAAAATCACTATATGGGTCTGCACAGTCTTCACACACAAACACACACACACACTGTAAAGGGTACATGTTGGGTGTATAATAATATACAGTGATTTTATATATATATATATATACAGTTGAAGTCGGAAGTTTACATACACTTAGGTCGGAGTCATTAAAACTCATTTTTCAACCACTCCACAAATTTCTTGTTAACAAACTATAGTTTTGGCAAGTCGGTTAAGACATCTACTTTGTGCATGACACAAGTAATTTTTCCAACAATTGTTTACAGGCAGATTACTTCAAATCAAATCACATTTATTTATATAGCCCTTCGTATATCAGCTGAAATCTCAAAGTACTGTACAGAAACCCAGCCTAAAACCCCAAACAGCAAGCAATGCATGTGAAAGAAGCACGGTGGCTAGGAAAAACTCCCTAGGAAAAACTCCCTAGAAAGGCCAAAAACCTAGGAAGAAACCTAGAGAGGAACCAGGCTATGAGGGGTGGCCAGTCCTCTTCTGGCTGTGCCGGGTGGATATTATAACAGAACATGGTCAAGATGTTAAAATGTTCATAAATTACCAGCATGGTCAAATAATAATAATCATAGTAGTTGTCGAGGGTGCAACAAGCACGTCCGGTGAACAGGTCAGGGTTCCGTAGCCGCAGGCAGAACAGTTGAAACTGGAGCAGCAGCATGGCCAGGTGGACTGGGGACAGCAAGGAGTCATCATGCCAGGTCATCATTACTTCACTTATAATTCACTGTGTCACAATTCCAGTGGGTCAGAAGTTTACATACACTAAGTTGACTGTGCCTTTAAACAGCTTGGAAAATTCCAGAAAATTACATCATGGCTTTAGAAGCTTCTGATAGGCAAATTGACATCATTTGATTCAATTTGAGGTGTAGCTGTGGATGTATTGCAAGGCCTACCTTCAAACTCAGTGCCTCTTTGCTTGACATCATGGGAAAATCAAAAGAAATCAACCAAGACCTCAGAAAAAAAATTGTAGTCCTCCACAAGTCTGGTTCATCCTTGGGAGCAATTCCCAAACGCCTGAAGGTACCACGTTCATCTGTACAAACAATAGTACGCAAGTATAAACATGGGACCACACAGCCGTCATACCGCTCAGGAAGGAGACGGGTTCTGTCCTAGAGATGAATGTACTTTGGTGTGCGAAAAGTGCAAATCAATCCCAGAACAACATCAAAGGACCTTGTGAAGATGCAGGAGGAAACAGGTACAAAAGTATCTATTTCCACAGTAAAATGAGTCCTATATCGACATAACCTGAAAGGCCGCTCAGCAAGGAAGAAGCCACTGCTCCAAAACCGCCATAAAAAAGCCAGACTACGGTTTACAACTGCACATGGGGACAAAGATCGTACTTTTTGGAGAGATGTCCTCAGGTCTGATGAAACAAAAATAGAACTGTTTGGCCATAATGACCATCTTTATGTTTGGAGGAAAAAGGGGGAGGTTTGCAAGCCGAAGAACACCATCCCAACCGTGAAGCACGGGGGTGGCAGCATCATGTTGTGGGGGTGCTTTGCTGCAGGAGGGACTGGTACCCTTCACAAAATAGATGGCATCATGAGGAGGAACATTATGTGGATGTATTGAAGCAACATCTCAAGACATCAGTCAGGAAGTTAAAGCTTGGTCACAAATTAGTCTTCCAAATGGACAATGACCCCAAGCATACTTTCAAAGTTGTGGCAAAATGGCTTAAGGACAACAAAGTCAAGGTTTTGGAGTGGCCATCACAAAGCCCTGACCTCAATCCTATAGAACATTTGTGGGCAGAACTGAAAAAGCGTGTGCGAGCAAGGAGGTCTACAAACCTGACTCAGTTACACCAGCTCTGTCAGGAGGAATGGGCCAAAATTCACTCAACTTATTGTGGGAAGCTTGTGGAAGGCTACTCGACATGTTTGACCCAGGTTAAACAATTTAAAGGCAATGCTACCAAATACTAATTGAGTGTATGTAAACTTCTGATCCACTGGGAATGTGATGAAAGAAATAAAAGCTGAAATAAATCATTCTCTCTACTTTTATTCTGACATTTCACATTCTTAAAATGAAGTGGTGATCCTAACTGACCTAAGACAGGGGATTTTTACTAGGATTAAATGTCAGGAATGGTGAAAAACTGAGTTTAAATCTATTTGGCGACGGTGTATGTAAACTTCCGTGTGTGTCTCACCCACCTGTCTCAGTGTTTTCGAAGCCTGGTTTGGGCAGCGTGTATGGTGTAGAGTGTAGGGTGTAGGGTGTAGTGTGTAGGGTGCAGGGTGCAGGTCTTACCTTCCTGTCTGAGGGTTTCGAAGCCTGGTCTCGGCAGCGATGGGTTTCCTGAGCTCACGATGCGAACACGCTCACTGCTGTTCATACGTTTATACTTATTATCCACCCTGCTGACAAACTACACAGAGATATACACACTATTATCCACCCTGCTGACAAACTACACAGATATACACACGCTATTATCCACCCTGCTGACAAACTACACAGATATACACACACTATTATCCACCCTGCTGACAAACTACACAGAGATACACACTATTATCCACCCTGCTGACAAACTACACAGAGATACACACACTATTATCCACCCTGCTGACAAACTACACAGAGATACACACACTATTATCCACCCTGCTGACAAACTACACAGAGATACACACACTATTATCCACCCTGCTGACAAACTACACAGAGATATATACACACACACACACACACACACACTGCAATTTAACTCTGGAAATGTGTGTGTGTGGGGGGGGTATGTCTGTATATGTGTGTGTGTATGTGGGTGTGTGTGGGGGGGGGGTGTGTACGTGTGTGTGTGTGTGTGTGTGTGTGTGTGTGTGTGTGTGTGTTACCTGTAGTATCTGTGTGATGAAGACGCTGGCTCTGGACATGCGAGGGCTGGATTTGGGGTCTGTGGACAGGCTGGACTCTTCAGGCTGTAAACTGTTCTACACAACATAAACAACAACAATATCAACAACAGCAACACATGTTGTCAACAACACAGGGAGCTCAACAACAAGACAGTTCAACGTGTTTACATGTAGTTAGTTCACGGTTAGGGGTATTAAAGGGTTAAGGTTAGGGTTATTAAAGGGTTAAGGTTAGGGTTATTAAAGGGTTAAGGTTAGGGTTATTAAAGGGTTAAGGTTAGGGTTATCAAAGGGTTAAGGTAAGGGTTATTAAAGGGTTAAGGTTAGGGTTATTAAAGGGTTAAGGTTAGGGTTATTAAAGGGTTAGGGGTATTAAAGGGTTAAGGTTAGGGTTATTAAAGGGTTAAGGTTAGGGTTATTAAAGGGTTAAGGTTAGGGTTATTAAAGGGTTAAGGTTAGGGTTATTAAAGTGTTAAGGTTAGGGTTATTAAAGGGTTAAGGTTAGGGTTATTAAAGGGTTAGGGTTAGGGTTATTAAAGGGTTAGGGTTATTAAAGGGTTAAGGTTAGGGTTATTAAAGGGTTAAGGTTAGGGTTATTAAAGGGTTAGGGTTATTAAAGGGTTAAGGTTAGGGTTATTAAAGGGTTAAGGTTAGGGTTATTAAAGGGTTAGGGGTATTAAAGGGTTAAGGTTAGGGTTATTAAAGGGTTAAGGTTAGGGTTATTAAAGGGTTAGGGTTAGGGTTATTAAAGGGTTAGGGTTATTAAAGGGTTAAGGTTAGGGTTATTAAAGGGTTAAGGTTAGGGTTATTAAAGGGTTAGGGTTATTAAAGGGTTAAGGTTAGGGTTATTAAAGGGTTAAGGTTAGGGTTATTAAAGGGTTAGGGGTATTAAAGGGTTAAGGTTAGGGTTATTAAAGGGTTAAGGTTAGGGTTATTAAAGTGTTAAGGTAAGGGTTATTAAAGGGTTAAGGTTAGGGTTATTAAAGGGTTAAGGTTAGGGTTATTAAAGGGTTAGGGTTATTAAAGGGTTAAGGTTGGGGTTACTAAAGGGTTAAGGTTAGGGTTATTAAAGGGTTAAGGTGAGGGTTATTAAAGGATTAAGGTTAGGGTTATTAATGGGTTAGGGGTATTAAAGGGTTAAGGTTAGGGTTATTAAAGGGTTAAGGTTAGGGTTATTAAAGGGTTAAGGTTAGGGATATTAAAGGGTTAAGGTTAGGGTTATTAAAGGGTTAAGGTTAGGGGTATTAAAGGGTTAAGGTTAGGGGTATTAAAGGGTTAAGGTTAGGGTTATTAAAGGGTTAAGGTAAGGGTTATTAAAGGGTTAAGGTTAGGGGTATTAAAGGGTTAAGGTTAGGGTGATTAAAGGGTTAAGGTTAGGGTTATTAAAGGGTTAGGGGTATTAAAGGGTTAAGGTTAGGGTTATTAAAGGGTTAGGGGTATTAAAGGGTTAAGGTTAGGGTTATTAAAGGGTTACGGTAAGGGTTATTAAAGGGTTAAGGTTAGAGTTATTAAAGGGTTAGGGGTATTAAAGGGTTAAGGTTAGGGGTATTAAAGGGTTAGGGGTATTAAAGGGTTAAGGTTAGGGTTATTAAAGGGTTAAGGTTTGGGGTATTAAAGGGTTAAGGTTAGGATTATTAAAGGGTTAAGGTTAGGGTTATTAAAGTGTTAAGGTTAGGGTTATTAAAGGGTTAAGGTTAGGGTTATTAAAGGGTTAAGGTTAGGGTTATTAAAGGGTTATTAAGGTTAGGGGTATTAAAGGGTTAAGGTTAGGGGTATTAAAGGGTTAAGGTTAGGGTTATTAAAGGGTTAAGGTTAGGGTTATTAAAGGGTTAAGGTTAGGGTTATTAAAGGGTTAAGGTTAAGGTTATTAAAGGGTTAAGGTTAGGGTTATTAAAGGGTTAAGGTTAGGGATATTAAAGGGTTAAGGTTAGGGTTATTAAAGGGTTAAGGTTAGGGGTATTAAAGGGTTAAGATTAGGGTTATTAAAGGGTTAAGGTTAGGGTTATTAAAGGGTTAAGGTTAGGGGTATTAAAGGGTTAGGTTAGGGTTATTAAAGGGTTAAGGTTAGGGTTATTAAAGGGTTAAGGTTAGGGTTATTAAAGGGTTAAGGTTAGGTTAGATTAAAGGGTTAAGGTTAGGGTTAGAGGCTAGGGGTTAAGGTTAGGGTTAGGTTAGATTAAAGGGTTAGGGTTAGGTTAGATTAAAGGGTTAAGGTTAGGGTTATTAAAGGGTTAAGGTTAGGGTTATTAAAGTGTTAAGGTAAGGGTTATTAAAGGGTTAAGGTTAGGGTTATTAAAGGGTTAAGGTTAGGGTTATTAAAGGGTTAAGGTTAGGGTTATTAAAGGGTTAAGGTTAGGGTTATTAAAGGGTTAAGGTTAGGGTTATTAAAGGGTTAAGGTTGGGGTTACTAAAGGGTTAAGGTTAGGGTTATTAAAGGGTTAAGGTGAGGGTTATTAAAGGATTAAGGTTAGGGTTATTAATGGGTTAGGGGTATTAAAGGGTTAAGGTTAGGGTTATTAAAGGGTTAAGGTTAGGGTTATTAAAGGGTTAAGGTTAGGGATATTAAAGGGTTAAGGTTAGGGTTATTAAAGGGTTAAGGTTAGGGGTATTAAAGGGTTAAGGTTAGAGTTATTAAAGGGTTAAGGTTAGGGGTATTAAAGGGTTAAGGTTAGGGGTATTAAAGGGTTAGGGGTATTAAAGGGTTAAGGTTAGGGTTATTAAAGGGTTAAGGTTTGGGGTATTAAAGGGTTAAGGTTAGGATTATTAAAGGGTTAAGGTTAGGGTTATTAAAGGGTTAAGGTTAGGGTTATTAAAGGGTTAAGGTTAGGGTTATTAAAGGGTTATTAAGGTTAGGGGTATTAAAGGGTTAAGGTTAGGGTTATTAAAGGGTTAAGGTTAGGGTTATTAAAGGGTTAAGGTAAGGGTTATTAAAGGGTTAAGGTTAAGGTTATTAAAGGGTTAAGGTTAGGGTTATTAAAGGGTTAAGGTTAGGGTGATTAAAGGGTTAAGGTTAGGGTTATACAGGCTGCTAGTTAGGGGTTAGTTGGCTAGTTAGTACCCTGAGGTTATGCAGGCTGCTAGTTAGTTAGGGGTAAGTTGGCTAGTTAGTTAGGGTCTAGTTAGTACCCTGAGGTTATGCAGGCTGCTAGATAGTTAGGGGTTAGTTGTCTAGTTAGTTAGGGGCTAGTTAGTACCCTGAGGTTATGCAGGCTGCTAGTTAGGGGTTAGTTGTCTAGTCAGTTAGGGGCTAGTTAGTACCTAGAGGTTATGCAGGTTGCTAGTTAGGGGTTAGTTGTCTAGTTAGTTAGGGGCTAGTTAGTACCCTGAGGTTATGCAGGCTGCTAGTTAGGGGTTAGTTGTATAGTTAGTTAGGGGCTAGTTAGTACCCTGAGGTTATGCATTCTGCTAGTTAGTTAGGGGTTAGTTGTCTAGTTAGTTAGGGGCTAGTTAGTATCCTGAGGTTATGCAGGCTGCTAGTTAGTTAGGGGCTAGTTAGTACCCTGAGGTTATGCAGGCTGCTAGTTAGGGGTTAGTTGTCTAGTTAGTTAGGGGCTAGTTAGTACCCTGAGATTATGCAGGCTGCTAGTTAGGGGTTAGTTGTCTAGTTAGTTAGGGGCTAGTTAGTACCTTGAGGTTGCGCAGGCTCTCATTCTCCTCTCTTCCTCCTCGACACACCAGCTTCTGCATCTTTACCAGGAGCAGCTGCTGGGCCCTGTAGATCACACACACACACACACACACACACACACACACACACACACACACACACACACACACACACACACACACACACACAGTTCAGTGGTGATCTATATTGGTTGCTAGTCTGATGTTGTATCCAGCTCATGGATCAGTATTTGAAAGTATTCATCTGGTATTCTGTAGTAGTCTGTAGTACTGTGTAGTAGTATGAAATAGTCTGTAGTAATCTGTAGTAGTCTGTAGTACTGTGTAGTAGTATGTATAGTCTGTAGTAATCTGTAGTAGTATATAGTAGTCTGTAGTACTGTGTAGTAGTATGTAATAGTCTGTAGTAATCTGTAGTAGTATATAGTAGTCTGCAGTACTGTGTAGTAGTATGGAATAGTCTGTAGTAATCTGTAGTAGTCTGTAGTACTGTGTAGTAGTATGGAATAGTCTGTAGTAATCTGTAGTAGTCTGTAGTACTGTGTAGTAGTATGGAATAGTCTGTAGTAATCTGTAGTAGTCTGTAGTACTGTGTAGTAGTATGTAATAGTCTGTAGTAATCTGTAGTAGTATATAGTAGTCTGTAGTACTGTGTAGTAGTATGTAATAGTCTGTAGTAATCTGTAGTTGTATATAGTAGTCTGTAGTACTGTGTAGTAGTATGTAATAGTCTGTAGTAATCTGTATTAGTATATAGTAATCTGTAGTACTGTGTAGTAGTATGTAATAGTCTGTACTAGTCTGTAGTAGTATATAGTAGTCTGTAGTACTGTGTAGTAGTATGTAATAGTCTGTACTAGTCTGTAGTAGTCTGTAGTACTGTGTAGTAGTATGTAATAGTCTGTACTAGTCTGTAGTAGTCTGTAGTACTGTGTAGTAGTATGTAATAGTCTGTACTAGTCTGTAGTAGTCTGTAGTACTGTGTAGTAGTATGTAATAGTCTGTACTAGTCTGTATTAGTCTGTACTAGTCTGTAGTACTGTGTAGTAGTATGTAATAGCAGTCTGTATTTACCGTGAGTAAGAGGGGATGGTGGTATTCTGTAGTAGTCTGTAGTACTGTGAAGTAGTATGTAATAGTCTGTAGTAGTCTGTAGTAGTCTGTAGTACTGTGTAGTAGTATGTAATAGTCTGTAGTGGTCTGTAGTACTGTGTAGTAGTATGTAATAGCAGTCTGTATTTACCGTGAGTAAGAGGGGATGGTGGTATTCTGTAGTAGTCTGTAGTACTGTGTAGTAGTATGTAGTAGTCTGTAGTAGTCTGTAGTACTGTGTAGTAGTATGTAATAGCAGTCTGTATTTACCGTGAGTAAGAGGGGATGGTGGTATTCTGTAGTAGTCTGTAGTACTGTGTAGTAGTATGTAATAGTCTGTAGTAGTCTGTAGTAGTCTGTAGTACTGTGTAGTAGTATGTAATAGTCTGTAGTAGTCTGTAGTAGTCTGTAGTACTGTGTAGTAGTATGTAATAGCAGTCTGTATTTACCGTGAGTAAGAGGGGATGGTGGTATTCTGTAGTAGTCTGTAGTACTGTGAAGTAGTATGTAATAGTCTGTAGTAGTCTGTAGTAGTCTGTAGTACTGTGTAGTAGTATGTAGTAGTCTGTCGTAGTCTGTAGTACTGTGTAGTAGTATGTAGTAGTCTGTAGTAGTCTGTAGTACTGTGTAGTAGTATGTAATAGCAGTCTGTATTTACCGTGAGTAAGAGGGGATGGTGGTATTCTGTAGTAGTCTGTAGTATGTAGTAGTCTGTAGTGGTCTGTAGTACTGTGTAGTAGTATGTAATAGCAGTCTGTATTTACCGTGAGTAAGAGGGGATGGTGGTATTCTGTAGTAGTCTGTAGTACTGTGTAGTAGTCTGTAGTAGTCTGTAGTGCTGTGTAGTACTGTGTAGTAGTATGTAATAGCAGTCTGTATTTACCGTGAGTAAGAGGGGATGGTGGTATTCTGTAGTAGTCTGTAGTACTGTGTAGTAGTCTGTAGTAGTCTGTAGTGCTGTGTAGTAGTATGTAATAGCAGTCTGTATTTACCGTGAGTAAGAGGGGATGGTGGTATTCTGTAGTAGTCTGTAGTACTGTGTAGTAGTATGTAGTAGTCTGTCGTAGTCTGTAGTACTGTGTAGTAGTATGTAATAGCAGTCTGTATTTACCGTGAGTAAGAGGGGATGGTGCCTTTTTCCGGTAGGTCGGTTCCAGAGTAGGGTTCGACCCGGGAGCAAAGCCACTCCCACTTCCCCTGGTGCATCGTGTCCAGGACATGGACCACCTTAATCAATCAATCAACCAATCAGGTAATACCTTAATCAATCAATCAACCAATCAAATAATACGCTAATCAATCAACCAAACAATAAATCAACCAATCACTCAATCAACCTATCAACCGATCAATCGATCAACCAATCAGGTAATACGTTAATCAATCAACCAAACAATAAATCAACCAATCACTCAATCAACCTGTCAACCGATCAACCAATCAATCAATCAATCATTAATTCAATAAATTAATCAACCAATCATCCAACCAATTAATCAAACAATAAATTAACCAAACAAACAACCAATCAACCCTAACCCCTAACCCCTAGCCCCTAACCTCTAACCCTAGCCCCTAACCCCTAGCCCCTAACCCTAACCTCTAACCCCTAACAACAACAGCACGATAATAACAGGTACCTCATTACATATTGTAGATTGATGTACCTCATCACAAAGCACATATTGTAGATAATGGCGTGTATATATATTTTGTATATATATATATATATATACAGTACCGGTCAAAAGTTTTAGAACACCTACTCATTCAAGGGTTTCTCTTTATTTTTACTATTTTCTACATTGTAGAATAATAGTGAAGACATCAAAACTATGAAATAACACATATGGAATCAAGTAGTAACCAAAAAAAGTGTTAAACAAATCAAAATATATTTTATATTTAAGATTCTTCAAATAGCCACTATTTGCCTTGATGACAGCTTTGCACACTCTTGGCATTCTCTCAACCAGCTTCACGAGGTAGTCACCTGGAATGCATTTCAATTAACAGGTGTGCCTTGTTAAAAGTTTATTTGTGGAATTACTTTCCTTCTTAATGTGTTTGAGCCAATATGTTGTGTTGTGACAAGGTAGGGGTGTTGTACAGAAGATAGCCCTATTTGGTAAAAGACCAAGTCCATACTATGGCAAGAACATCTCAAATAAGCAAAGAGAAATGGAAACTTTGGAATTTTCTTCAAATGCAGTCGCAAAAACCATCAAGAGCAATGAAGAAACTGGCTCTCATGAGGACCACCACAGGAATGGAAGACCCAGAGTTACCTCTAAGTTCATTAGAGTTACCAGCCTCAGAAATTGCAGGCCAAATAAATGGCTCACAGAGTTCAAGTAACAGACACATCTCAACATCAACTGTTCAGAGGAGACTGCGTGGATCAGGCCTTCATGGTCAAATTTCTGCAAAGAAACCACTACTAAAGGACACCAATAATAAGAAGAGACTTGCTTGGGCCAAGAAACATGAGCAATGGACATTAGACCAGTGAAAGTTTGTCCTTTGGTCTGGAGTCCAAATTTGAGATTTTTGGTTCCAACCGCCGTGTCTTTGTGAGACGCGGTGTGGGTGAAGGAATACCCTCAAATTAAAGCTGACAGTCTGACCTTTAACCTCATAGTCATTGTATCATATCAAATCCAAAGTGGTGGAATACAGAGCCAATACAACAACAACATGTCACTGTTCCAATACTTCTGGAGCTCGCTGTATACAGAGCCTTCAGAAAGTACTCATACCCCTTGACTTATTCCACATTGTGTTACAGCCTGAATTCAAAATGAATTCAATATTTTTTTCCTCTCACTCTGTCACATCCTGACCAGTAATAGGGGTTATTGGTTATTGTAGTTTGGTCAGGACATGGCAGGGGTGTGTTTGTTTAGAGTGTTTCGGGGTTTGTTGGGCTATGTTCTGTTTTGAGAGGGGTGTTTGTTTAGAGTGTTTCGGGGTTTGTTGGGTTATGTTCTAGTATGTCTATTTCTATGTGGTGTTTGTTGGGTTGACCTTCAATTGGAAGCAGCTGCTCCTAGTTGCTTCTAATTGAAGGTCCTATTTAAGAGGGGTGTTTTCTGTGGGATTTTGTGGGTAGTTGTTTCTTGTTTAGCTGTGTGCCTGACAAGACTGTTATCGTCGTTGTTTTTGTATACGTGTGTTTTGTTTCGGTTTTTCCTTCTTTCTGCCATTAAAAAAGAAGATGAGTATACACATTCCCGCTGCGTTTTGGTCTGATCCTTACGACACCCATGACACACTCATCTACACACAATACTCCATAATGACAAAGGGAAAACATGTTTTTAGAAAATGTTGCTAATTTATTGAAAATTAAACACAGAAATATCTAATTTCCATGACTATTCACACCCCTGAGTCAATACTTTGTAGAAGCACCTTTGGCAGCGATTACACCTGTGGGCATTTCTGGGTCTCTTAAGAGCTTTCCACACCTGGATTGTGCATCATTTGCTCGTTGTTCTTTTCAGAATTCTTCTCTGTCAAATTGGTTGTTGATTTTTGCTAGACAACTATTTTCAGGTCTTGCCGTAGATCTACTGTCTTCTTGGTAAGCAACTACAGTGTAGATTTGGCCGTGTGTTTTAAGTTATTGTCCTGCTGAAAGGTGGATTAATCTCCCAGCAGCTGGTGGAAAACAGACTGAACCAGGTTTCCCTCTAGGATTTTACCTGTGCTCAGCTAAATTATTTTTATCCTGAAAAATCCCCGGTCCTTAACGATTACAAGCGTACCTATAACATGATGCAGCCACCACTACGCTTGAAAATATGGTACTCAGTAATGTGTTGTATTCAATTTGCCCTAAACATAACACTGTGTATTCAGGACAACAAGTTACTTGCTTTGCCAAAAAAAAATTCAGTATTACTTTAGTGCCTTGTTGCAAAAAACACACATTTTTTTTGAATATTTTGTATTCTGTACAGGCTTTCTTCTTTTCACACTGTCAATTAGGTTAGTATTGTGGAGTAACTACAACAGTTTTCTCCTATCACAGCCATTAAACTCTGTAACTGTTTTAAAGTCACCGTTGGTCTCATGTTGAAATCCCTGAGCGGTTTCCTTCCTCTCTGGTAACTGAGTTAGGAAGGACGACTCTATCTTTGTAGTGACTGGGTGTATTGATACACCATCCAAAGTGTAATTAATAACTTCAACATGTTCAAAGGGATATTCAATGTCTGCTTAAATTTTTTTACCTATTTACCAATAGGTGCTCTTCTTTGCGAGGAATTGGAAAACATCCCTGGTCTTTGTGTTGAATCTGTCTTTGAAATTCACTGTTCGACTGAGGGACCTTATGGATAATTGTATGTGTGGGGTACAGAACTGAGGTATTCATTGAAAAATCATGTTAAACACTATTATTGCACACAGAGTGAGTCCATGCAACTTTTTGTGTGACTTGTTAAGCACATTTTTACTCCTGAACTTATTTAGGCTTGACATAACAAAGGAGTTAAATACTTATTGACTCAAGACATTTCAGCTTTTACATTTTGATTCCTTTGAAAAATGAATTTGGAAATAAATTTGGAAATTTGGAAATAAATCCCAATTTAATCAATTTTCAATTCAAGCCATAAATTCAAGCCGTAACACAAGAAAATTTACAAAAAGTCAAAGGGTGTGAATACTTTCTGAAGGCACTGTATATTTCCACACTATGAGGTTGGAATAATACTGTGAAATTGTGAAAATTATGATAATGCACTATTAGTGTAAGAGCTGTGTCATGGCTCTCGGTCCTGAGTGAGGATCAAAGATAGCCCCACCCCCCTCCCACCAGAGAGGAAGAGGGGGAGTGCGGACGGTTCTAGGACTTTAACGACCGGTCGTAAACTTTCTCTCTCTGGACCTGCAGTATGGAGAAGTCAAAAATCCTTTGACTGTAGAGAGAGAATCTGCCGCCAAAACTCCAAAATCCAAAAGTGGATAATCAAACAATATTTCCAACATAAAGAATGTGGGAAATGGTTGGTGGGGATCCAAACAATAAATCCTGTCAAAAGTTTATTGTTTTGTGATATCATTAAGGACAGTATAACTAAATAACTGTAACTATACAAATGTATACGACCCAGTTATCAGATTTACATCTAATTGTTGTAAAACTTATATGATTAAATATGAAACTATTTTTGAGAAGATTAAATGTTATTTTAGCCTTCTAAATTAGATTGAAAAAATTCATAAAAACTTTGGCCAAGTCAGTAACCATGCCCACATGAGCACAGACATTGTGGCAATGTGATGGAACTGCCCTCCAAGCGAGTGCATAAAAGGACTGGTAACTAAATTTACATTAGACCAGAAAGCGTGGAGCGGTGGCTACAAGTTGAAATGGTTGCAATTTAAATACAGACCAGCGTGACCGACAGCGTGAGCTGAATGTTATGAAATGGTAAGACCCTCTGAAACTCAACAGAGAAGAAGAAGACTAGACTAAGACATGCACCGCCTGCAGCTCTGCATGTAATGTAGTCTAGGAAACTCGACCGAAGACGAGAAAATTACATTTCCGTCTCAACACTGTGCGTCTGATGTATCCAGTCTAGTGAACACTCAGAGACAAAGATTCCTACTACAACTGAGGACATTGTGACCTCTGGTGGACAACCAGAGACTTACACAACCAGAGACTTTCTGTCGAACTATTCGTCACAGACGGATCGATTAGTTTCAACAGAGAGACGACAAAGACATCTAAGCGTAAATATATGTTGCACTTCTAAATCCGAATGAGCGGTTGTCAGGGTGCTAAATATTAATATTTACAGTGAGCGTATCATTCAACTGTACGTACGATAGTTGAATTCCTTTGTCTCTCCTTCTCCCGCTCTTTCTTTCCCCACCTCTTTCATTGTGTAACAAGCCGTCATATAGGGTAAGTCCACTAGGGACTTTTCATTGTGTAACCAGCCGTCATATAGGGTAAGTCCACTAGGGACTTTTCATTGTGTAACCAGCCGTCATATAGGGTTAGTCCACTAGGGACTTTTCATTGTGTAACAAGCCGTCATATCGGGTTTGTCCACTAGGGACTTTTCATTGTGTAACCAGCCGTCATATAGGGTTAGTCCACTAGGGACTTTTCATTGTGTAACAAGCCGCCATATCGGGTTAGTCCACTAGGGACTTTTCATTATGTAACCAGCCGTCATATAGCTGTAAGTCTCTCTGGATAAGAGCGTCTACTAAATGACAGGGTCAGCAGGTACCTCATCACAGAGCAGACTCAGGGAGCAGGTGTCTGATTGGCCAAAGATGTTGAAGTTGATTCTGAACAGGGTCAGCAGGTACCTCGTCACATAGCAGGCTCAGGGAGCAGGTGTCTGATTGGCCAGAGATGTTGAAGTTGATTCTGATGTA
>NW_021823104.1:2500-17500 GCF_901001165.1 Salmo trutta | reverse complement strand
GGTCTATAGGTATACAGTATGGGGCTGGGTAGGGTAGGTATTAGGGTCTACAGTATGGGGCTGTAGGGTCTATAGGGTCTGCAGTATGGGGCTGTAGGGTATAGGGTCTATTGGTCTACAGTAGGGGGTTGTAGGGTATAGGGTCTACAGTATGGGGCTGTAGGGTATAGGGTCTATAGGTCTACAGTATGGGACTGTAGGGTATAGGGTCTATAGGTATACAGTATGGGGCTGTAGGGTATAGGGTCTATAGGTCTACAGTATGGGGCTGTAGGGTATAGGGTCTACAGTATGGGGCTGTAGGGTTAGGGTCTATAGGTCTACAGTATGGGGCAGTAGGGTATAGGGTATAGGGTCTACAGTATGGGGCTGTAGGGTATAGGGTCTATAGGTCTGCAGTATGGGGCTGTAGGGTATAGGGCCTATAGGTCTACAGTATGGGGCTGTAGGGTATAGGGTCTACAGTATGGGGCTGTAGGGTCTATAGGGTCTGCAGTATGGGGCTGTAGGGTATAGGGTCTATAGGTCTACAGTATGGGGCTGTAGAGTATAGGGTCTACAGTATGGGGCTGTAGGGTATAGGGTCTATAGGTCTGCAGTATGGGGCTGTAGGGTATAGGGTCTATAGGTCTACAGTATGGGGTTGTAGGGTATAGGGTCTACAGTATGGGGCTGTAGGGTATAGGGTCTACAGTATGGGGCTGTAGGGTGTAGGGTCTATAGGGTCTACAGTATGGGGCTGTAGGGTATAGGGTCTATAGGTCTACAGTATGGGGCTGTAGGGTATAGGGTCTATAGGTCTACAGTATGGGGCTGTAGGGTATAGGGTCTACAGTATGGGACTGTAGGGTGTAGGGTCTATAGGGTCTACAGTATGGGGCTGTAGGGTATAGGTCTACAGTATGGGGCTGTAGGGTATAGGGTCTATCGGGTCTACAGTATGGGCTGTAGGGTATAGGGTCTATAGGGTCTACAGTATGGGGCTGTAGGGTATAGGGTCTATAGGTCTACAGTATGGGGCTGTAGGGTATAGGGTCTACAGTATGGATCTGTAGGGTTTAGGGTCTATAGGTCTACAGTATCGGGCTGTAGGGTATAGGGTCTACAGTATGGGGCTGTAGGGTATAGGGTCTACAGTATGGGGCTGTAGGTTATAGGGTCTACAGTATGGGGCTGTAGGGTATAGGTCATAGGGTCTACAGTATGGGGCTATAGGGTATAGGGTCTATAGGTCTACAGTATGGGGCTGTAGGGTATAGGGTCTATAGGTCTACAGTATGGGGCTGTAGGGTATAGGGTCTATAGGTCTACAGTATGGGGCTGTAGGGTATAGCGTCTACAGTATGGGGCTGTAGGGTATAGGGTCTACAGTAGGGGATGTAGGGTATAGGGTCTATAGGTCTACAGTATGGGGCTGTAGGGTATAGGGTCTACAGTATGGGTCTGTAGGGTAGGTCATAGGGTCTACATATGGGTCTTAGGTATAGGGTGTACAGTATGGGGCTGTAGGGTATAGGGTCTACAGTATGGGGCTGTAGGTATAGGGTCTATAGGTCTACAGTATGGGGCTGTAGGGTATAGGGTCTATAGGTCTACAGTATGGGGCTGTAGGGTATAGGGTCTATAGGTCTACAGTAGGGGGGCTGTAGGGTATAGGTCTACAGTATGGGGCTGTAGGTATAGGGTCTATAGGTCTACAGTATTGTGCTGTAGGGTATAGGGTCGACAGTATGGGCTGTAGGTATAGGGTCTATAGGGGTCTACAGTATGGGGCTGTAGGGTATAGGGTCTATAGGTCTACAGTATGGGGCTGTAGGTTATAGGGTCTACAGTATGGGGCTGTAAGGGTATAGGGTCTATAGGTCTACAGTATCGGGCTGTAGGGTATAGGGTATCGTATGGGGCTGTAGGTATAGGGTCTACAGTATGGGCTGTAGGGTATAGGGGTCTCACAGTATGGGGCTGTAGGTATAGGTCTTACAGTATGGGGCTGTAGGGTATAGGGTTCTACAGTATGGGGCTGATAGGGTATAGGGGTCTACAGTATGGGGCTGTAGGGTATAGGGTCTATAGTTCTACAGTATGGGGCTGTAGGGTATAGGGTTCCTACAGTATGGGGCTGTAGGTATAGGGTCCTAACAGTATGGGGCTGTAGGGTATAGGTAATAGGGTCTACAGTATGAGGGCTGTAGGGTATAGGTAATAGGGTCTACAGTCTCAGGTACCTTACCATAATCCCATGTTGTCAAAACTCTCATTTTCAAAGTCACGAGGCTGAAACAGAGAAGGAAAATGTAGTCAGAAGTTAAAAACCTTTTTCCAATGTATTGAGTGTAAGCTGTGTTGGGTAAAGGGTATAAAGGGTAAGGGTAAAGGGTAAAGGTTAAAGGGTAGTAAAGGTTTGTAGTGTAAATGGTGTAGGGTAAAGGTGAATGGGTGTAGGGTAAAGGAAGTAGGGTGTATGGTAAGTGGTGGTAGGTTAAAGGTGTGTAAGGTAAAGGTATAGGGTAAAGGGTAATGGGTCATTTTTTTATTTATTTATTTATTTCTCCTTTATTTAACCAGGTCGGCAAGTTGGAGAACAAGTTCTCATTTACAATTGCGACCTGGCCAAGTTAAAGCAAAGCAGTTCGACAACATACAAAACACAAGTTACACATGGAGTAAAAACACATACAATCAATGATGCAGTTGAAAAAAATAAGACTATATACAATGTTGAGCAAATGAGGTGAGATAAGGGAGGTAAAGGCAAAAAAATGCCATGGTTGGCAAAGTAATAAAGTATGGCAAGAAAAACACTGGAATGGTAGATTTGTAGTTTGAAGAAAAGTTAAAAAGTTAAAATATAAATATTATGGTGCAAAGGAGCAAAATAAATAAAATAAATAAATACAGTAGGGGAAGAGGTAGTAGTTTGGGCTAATTAAAGATGGGCTATGTACAGGTGCAGAGATCTGTGAGCTGCTCTGACAGCTGGTGCTTAAAGCTAGTGAGGGAGATAAGTGTTTTCCAGTTTTAAGGAGATTTTGTAGTTCGTTCCAGTCATTGGCAGCTGAGAACTGGAAGGAGAGACGACCAAAGGAGGAGTTGGCTTTAGGGGTGACCAGAGAGATATACCTGCTGGAGCGCGTGCTACAGGTGGGTGCTGCTATGGTGACCAGTGAGCGGAGATAAGGGGGGGACTTTACCTAGCAGGGTCTTGTAGATGACCTGGAGCCAATGTGTTTGGCGACGATTATGAAGTGAAGGCCAGCCAACGAGAGCATACAGGTCGCAGTGTGGGGTTGGATATGGGGCTTTTGGTGACAAACGGATGGCACTGTGATAGACTGCATCCAGCTTGTTGAGTAGGGTATTGGAGGCTATTTTGTAAATGACATCGCCGAAGTCGAGGATTGGTAGGATGGTCAGTTTTACGAGGGTATGTTTGGCAGCATGAGGTGAAGGATGCTTTGTTGCGAAATAGGAAGCCAATTCTAGATTTCACTTTGGATTGGAGATGATTGATGTGAGTCTGGAAGGAGAGTTACAGTCTAACCAGACACCTAGGTATTTGTAGTTGTCCATCAAATTCTAAGTTAGAACCGTCCAGAGAAGTTATGCTGGATGGGCGGGCAGGTGCAGCAGCGATCGGTTGAAGAGCATGCATTTAGTTTACTTGTGTTTAGGAGCAGTTGGAGACCACGGAAGGAGAGTTGAATGGCATTGAAGCTCGTCTGGAGGGTTGTTAACACAGTGTCCAAAGAAAGGGCCAGAAGTATACAGAATGGTGTCGTCTGCGTAGAGGTGGATCAGAGATTCACCAGCAGCAAGAGCGACATCATTTATGTATACAGAGAAAAGAGTTGGCCCAAGAATTGACCCGGTGGTACCCCCATAGAGACTGCCAGAGGTCCAGACAGTAGGCCCTCCGATTTGACACACTGAACTCTGTCAGAGAAGTAGTGGGTGAACCAGGCGACGCAATCGTTTGAGAAACCAAGGCTACTAAGTCTCTGCCGATGAGGATGTGGTGATAACAGAGTCAAAAGCTTTGGCCAGGTCAATGAATACGGCAGCACAGTATTGTTTCTTATCGATGGCGGTTACGATGTCGTTTAGGACCTTGAGCGTGGCTGAGGTGCACCCATGACCAGCTCTGAAACCAGATTGCATAGCGGAGAGGGTGCGGTGGGATTCGAAATAGTCGGTAATCTGTTTGTTGACTTGGCTTTCGAAGACCTTAGAAGGCAGGGTAGATGGATATAGGTCTGTAGCCAATTTGGGTCAAGAGTGTCACCTCCTTTGAAGAGGGGGATGACAGCAGCTGCTTTCCAATCTATGGGAATCTCAGACGACCGAAAGAGAGGTTGAAACAGGCTAGTAATAGGGGTTGCAATAATTTCGGCAGATAATTTTAGAAAGAAGGGTCCAGATTGTCAAGCCCAGCTGATTTGTAGGGGTCCAGATTTTGCAGCTCTTTCAGAACATCAGCTGAATGGATTTGGGAGAGAAGGAGAAATGGGGGAGGCTGGGCGAGTAGCTGTGGGGGGGTGCATGCTGTTGAATGCAGTATGGGTAGTTAGGTGTACAGCATGGCCAGCCGTAGAAAAATGCTTATTGAAATTCTCAATTATAGTGGGCTTATCGGTGGTGACAGAGTTTCCTATCCTAGTGCAGTGGACGTTGGGAGGAGGGTGTTCTTATTTCTCCATGGACTTTACAATGTCCCAGAACTTTTTAGAGTTGGAGTTGTCACGAAGCAAATTTCTGTTTGAAAAAGCTAGTCAGCCTTGGCGTTTCTAACTGCCTGTGTGTATGGATTTCTAACTTCCCTAAAAAGTGCATATCGCGGGGGCAGTTCGATGCTAATGGCAGAACGCCCACAGGATATTTTGTGTTGGTTAAGGGCAGTCAGGTCTGGGGGAACCAAGGGCTATATCTGTTCCTGGTTCTAAATTTCTTGAAAGGGGCATGCTTATTTAAGATGGAGAGGAAGGCATTTTAAAAAATAACCAGGCATCCTCTACTGACGGGATTGAGGTCAATATCCTTCCAGGATACCAGGGCCAGGTCGATTAGAAAGGCTTGCTCGTTGAAATGTTCTCAGGGAGCGTGACAGTGATGAGTGGAGGTTGTTTTGACCGCGGACCCATTACGGGTGCAGGCAATGAGGCAGTGATCGCTGAGATCTTGGTTGAAAACAGCAGAGGTGTATTTAGAGGGCACGTTGGTTAGGATGATAATCTATGAGGGTGCCAGTGTTTGCGGCTTTGGGGTTTGTACCTGGTGGGTTCATTAATAATTTGTGTGAGATTGAGGGGCATCAAGCTTGGATGTAGAATGGCTGGGGTGTTAAGCATGTCCCAGTTTAGGTCGCCTAGAGCACGAGCTCTGAAGATAGATGGGGGGCAATCAGTTCACAATGGTGTCCAGAGCACAGCTAGGGCCGAGGGGGTCTATAGCAGGCGGCAACGGTGAGAGACTTGTTTTTTGGAGAGGTGGATTTTTAAAAGTAGAAGTTCAAATTGTTTGGGTACAGACCTGGATAGCAGGACAGAACTCTGCAAGCTATCTCTGCAGTAGATTGCAACACCGCCCCCTTTGGTCGTTCTATCTTGTCTGAAAACGTTGTAGTTAGGGATGAAGATTTCACAGTTTTTTGGTGGCTTCCTAAGCCAAGATTCAGACACAGCTAGGACATCCGGGTTTTGGCAGAGTGTGCTAAAGCAGTGAATAAAACAAACTTAGGGAGGCTTCTAATGTTAACATGCATGAAACCAAGGCTATTACGGTTCAGAATCATCAAAAGAGAGCGCCTGGGGAGTAGGTTGGGAGCCAGGCACTGCAGGGCCTGATTCCCTCTACATCCCCTCGGAGCAGAGAAGATAAGTATGAGGGTACGGCTGAAAGCTATAAGAATTGGTCGTCTGTGACGTCCAGAATAGAGAAAAAGGAGCAGGTATCTGGGGGCGATAAAATAGCTTCAAGGTATAATGTACAGACAAAGGTATGGTGGGATGTGATACAGAGGAGGTAAACCTAGGCATTTAGTGATTATGAGAGAGATATTGTCTCTAGAAATCATTGAAACCAGAAGATGTCATAGCATGTGTGGGTGGAGGAACTGAGAGGTTGGATAAGGTATAATGAGCAGGGCTAGAGGCTCTACAGTGAAATAAGCCAATAACACTAACCAGAACAGCAATGGACAAGGCATATTGACATTAAGGAGAGGCATGCTTAGCCGAGTGATCAGAGGGTCCAGTGAGATTCAGACAGCTAGCCGGGCCATAGGTAGCAAGCTGGTGGAAGATGGGAGGGAGGTCTGTTTTTAGCCGCCTCGTGCGTTTCCGTCTGTGGGTTAGTGGGGTTCCGTGTGGAAGGGGGGACCTGTCCAAGTTGGCAAAATAGTTAGTTATAGTGGCCCAAGAAAAGTGTCCGACAGACCTATTCAGATCGCAGCCGAAAAGACAGCTAACGATTAGCTGGCCACAGATGGGCGATCAGGTTACGTCGCGACGGAGGGGCCAGTTGGACAACTCCCTCGGGCAGATAACGTCGGTGATCCAGTCGTGAAGACCCAATGGGGCTCCGCATCGGCAGTAAAACGGGTCAGGATAGGTGAGTTGTAGCCCAGGAGACACTTCAGCTGGCTAGCTCAGGAATAGCCCACGAGTGGCTGACGGAACTCTTCAGCTGGCTAGCTAGCTAGCTCCGTAATAGTGTGTGTTAATTCCGTGACCGACGTTGCCAATAGTCACTCAGGTAGCAGCTAGTTAGCTGCAAGATCCAGGTGTAAATGTCCAGAGCCTGCGGTAGAAATCGAGGAAAGGAGAGAGAATAGGTCCGATATGCTCTGGTCTGAGTCGCGCTGTACAAAAACTGCCGATAGCTTTTCGAGCTGATGGATAGCTGAGGACAGCTAAACGTAGCTAGCTGAACTTCAACGATTAGCCAGTGAAAATGGCTAACCTCTGGCTAGCTTCTGTCGTGGAATTCAGATG
Organism: Salmo trutta; assembly: GCF_901001165.1. Taxonomy (NCBI): domain Eukaryota; kingdom Metazoa; phylum Chordata; class Actinopteri; order Salmoniformes; family Salmonidae; genus Salmo; species Salmo trutta. The sequence goes on along the minus strand of NW_021823104.1, from coordinate 10,511 downwards.
AGGTAAATAATACTTTCTTTTTTTTAAATTGCTGAGGCGGGTTGCAGGAGAGTGCTTTGAGGTTGAGTATTTAGAATAAAAAAAATGTAAAAAGATAAGTGAAGAATTTTTTTTTTAAAATATATATATATATACATACACGGGACACGACAGGACGTCTGAACTGCTACGCCATCTTGGGGGAGATGGGTGTAGTGTAAAGGGTAAAGGGTGTAGGGTAAATGGTTTAGGGTAAATGGTTTAGGGTAAATGGTTTAGGGTAAATGGTTTAGGGTAAATGGTTTAGGGTAAATGGTGTAGGGTAAAGGGTGTAGGGTAAATGGGTGTAGGGTAAATGGGGTAGGGTAAAGGGTATAGGGTAAAGGGTAAAGGGTGTACCGTCTAGGCTAAAGGGTGTATGATGTATTGGATGCAGGTTGTAGTGTGTAGTGTAACAGGGTGTAGAGTGTAGAGTGTAGGCTAAAGGGTGTATGATAAAGTGTAAAGGTGTAAGGTAAATGGGGTAGGGTAAAGGGTGTAGGGTAAAGGGTTGAGGGTAGGGTGAAGTGTGTAGTGTAGGGTGCTAGGGTGTAGGAGGTGTGTAGGGTTTAGGGTGCTAGGGTAACGTTTGTAGGGTGTAGGGTGCTAGTGTAGGTGAAGTGTTTAGGGTGAAGTGTTTAGGGTGTAAGGTGTAGGGTGAAGTGTTTAGGGTGTAGGGTGCTAGGGTGTAGGGTGAGGTGTGTAGGGTTTAGGGTGCTAGGGTAACGTTTGTAGGGTGTAGGGTGCTAGGGTGTAGGGTGAAGTGTTTTGGGTTTAGAGTGCTAGGGTGTAGGGTGAAGTGTTTAGGGTGTAGGGTGTAGGGTGAAGTGTTTAGGGTGTAGGGAGTAGGGTGAAGTGTTTAGGGTGTAGGGTGAAGTGTTTAGGGAGTAGGGTGAAGTGTTTAGGGTGTAGGGTGAAGTGTTTATGGTGTAGGGTGAAGTGTTTAGAGAGTAGGGTGAAGGGTTTAGGGAGTAGGGAGAAGTGTTTAGGGTGTAGGGAGTAGGGTGAAGTGTTTTAGAGAGTAGGGTGAAGTGTTTAGGGTGTAGGGAGTAGGGTGAAGTGTTTAGGGTGTAGGGTGAAGTGTTTAGGGAGTAGGGAGTAGGGTGAAGTGTTTAGGGTGTAGGGTGAAGTGTTTAGGGAGTAGGGTGAAGTGTTTAAGGAGTAGGGAGAAGTGTTTAGGGTGTAGGGTGTAGGGTGAAGTGTTTAGGGTGTAGGGAGAAGTGTTTAGGGTGTAGGGTGAAGTGTTTAGGGTGAAGTGTGTAGGGTGTAGGGTGTAGGGTGAAGTGTTTAGGGAGTAGGGAGAAGTGTTTAGGGTGTAGGGAGAAGTGTTTAGGGTGTAGGGTGAAGTGTTTAGAGAGTAGGGTGAAGTGTTTAGGGTGTAGGGTATAGGGTGAAGTGTTTAGGGTGTAGGGTGAAGAGTTTAGGGAGTAGGGTGAAGTGTTTAGAGAGTAGGGTGAAGTGTTTAGAGAGTAGGGTGAAGTGTTTAGGGTGTAGGGTGAAGAGTTTAGGGAGTAGGGTGAAGTGTTTAGGGTGTAGGGTGAAGTGTTTAGGGAGTAGGGTGAAGTGTTTAGGGAGTAGGGAGAAGTGTTTAGGGTGTAGGGTGAAGTGTTTAGGGAGTAGGGAGAAGTGTTTAGGGTGTAGGGTGAAGTGTTTAGTGTGTAGGGAGTAGGGTGAAGTGTTTAGAGAGTAGGGTGAAGTGTTTCGGGTGTAGGGAGTAGGGTGAAGTGTTTAGGGTGTAGGGTGAAGTGTTTAGGGAGTAGGGTGAAGTGTTTAGGGAGTAGGGTGAAGTGTTTAGGGTGAAGTGTTTAGGGAGTAGGGTGAAGTGTTTAGGGTGTAGGGAGAAGTGTTTAGGGTGTAGGGAGTAGGGTGAAGTGTTTAGAGAGTAGGGTGAAGTGTTAGGGAGTAGGGTGAAGTGTTTAAGGAGTAGGGAGAATGTTTAGGGTGTAGGTGTAGGGTGAAGTGTTTAGGGAGTAGAGTGAAGTGTTTAGGGAGTAGGAGAAAGTTTAGGGTGTAGGGAGAAGTGTTTAGGGTGTAGGGAGAAGTGTTTAGGGTGTAGGGTGAAATGTTTAGGGTGAAGTGTGTAGGTGTAGGGTGAAGTGTTTAGGGAGTAGGGAGAAGTGTTTAGGGTGTAGGGTGAAGTGTTTAGGGTGTAGGGTGAAGTGTTTAGGGAGTAGGGTGAAGTGTTTAGGGTGTAGGGTGAAGTGTTTAGGGAGTAGGGAGAAGTGTTTATGATGTAGGGTGAAGTGTTTAGGGAGTAGGGAGAAGTGTTTAGGGTGTAGGTGAAGTGTTTGGGAGTAGGGAGAAGTGTTTAGGGTGTAGGGTGAAGTGTACCCGCGGGCTGGAACTCAGTCTCTCCTCTCGCGTCCGCGGACCAGTGATGTTTAGGGTGTAGGTGTAGGGTGTAGGGTGTAGGGAGTAGCGAGTAGGGTAGGGTGTAGGGTGAAGTGTTTAGGGTGTAGGGTGTAGGAGTAGGGTGTAGGAGTAGGGAGTAGGGTGTAGGGTGTAGGGTGAAGTGTTTAGGGAGAAGTGTTTAGGGTGTAGGGTGAAGTGTTTAGGGAGTGGAGAAGTGTTTAGCGTGTAGGTGAAGTGTACCCGCGGGGCTGGAACTCAGTCTCTCCCTCTCGCGTCCGGCGGACCAGTGATGCGTTTCCTGGCGGCTCGGGGTTGGTGGACATGATGCTGTCGTTACGGTAGCGCAGCTAAACACAGGTTACCATGACACACACAGGTAAGGGTGTGCAGGTGTGTGTGTGTCAAATCAAATACAAATCTAATTGATTTTCACATCCGTCAAATACAACAAATGTAGATTTTACCGTGAAACGCTTACTTACAAGCCCTTTCTCAACAATGCAGAATTAAAAAGTAAGAACAATTTCACAAATAAAAAAATGAAATATTACCACAATAGATAACGACGTTATATACAAGGAGTACCGGTACTGAGTCAATGTGTAGGGTTAGGGTTACCAGGTAGTAGAGGTAATATAATGTAGGTAGGGGTACCAGGTAGTTGTATGTAATATAATGTAGGTAGGGTTACCAGGTAGTTGAGGTAATATAATGTAGGTAGGGGTACCAGGTAGTTGTAGGTATATAATGTAGTAGGGGTACCAGGTAGTTGTAGGAAGGGTTACCAGGTAGTTGTAGGTAATATAATGTAGGTAGGGGTACCAGGTAGTTGAGGTAATATAATGTAGGTAGGGGTACCAGGTAGTTGAGGTACTATAATGTAGGTAGGGGTACCAGGTAGTGTAGGTAATATAATGTAGGTAGGGGTACCAGTAGTTGTAGGTAATATAATGTAGGTAGGGGTACCAGGTAGTTGTAGGTAATATGTAGGTAGGGGTACCAGGTAGTTGTTGGTAATATAATGTAGTAGGGTACCAGGAAGTTGTATGTAATATAATGTAGGTAGGGGTACCAGGTAGTTGTAGGTAATATAATGTAGGTAGGGGTACCAGGTAGTTGTAGGTAATATATGTAGGTAGGGTTCCAGGTAGTAGAGATAATTAATGTAGGTAGGGTACCAGGTAGTTGAGGTAATATAATGTAGGTAGGGGTACCAGGTAGTTGAGGTATATAATGTAGGTAGGGTTACCAGGTAGTTGTAGGTAATATAATGTAGGTAGGGGTACCAGGTAGGTGTAGGTAATATAATGTAGGTAGGGGTACCAGGTAGTTGTAGGTAATATAATGTAGGTAGGGGTACCAGGTAGTTGTAGGTATGGGTACCAGGTACTGGAGGTAATATAATGTAGATAGGGGTACCAGGTATATAATGTAGGTAGGGTACCAGGTAGTTGTAGGTAGGGGTACCAGGTAGTTGAGGTATATATTGTAGGTAGGGGTACCAGGTAGCTGTAGGTAATATAATGTAGGTAGGGATACCAGGTAGTTGAGGTAATATAATGTTGTAGGGGTACCAGGTAGTAGGTAATATAATGTAGGTAGGGGTACCAGGTAGTTGTAGGTAATATAATGTAGGTAGGGGTACCAGGTAGTTGAGGTAATATAATGTAGGTAGGGGTACCAGGTAGTTGAGGTAATATAATGTAGGTAGGGTACCAGGTAGTTGAGGTAATATAATGTAGGTAGGGTACCAGGTAGTTAAGGTAATATAATGTAGGTAGGGGGACCAGGTAGTTGAGGTAATATAATGTAGGTAGGGGTACCAGGTAGTAGAGGTAATATAATGTAGGTAGGGGTACCAGGTAGTTGTAGGTAATATAATGTAGGTAGGGGTACCAGGTAGTTGTAGGTAATATAATGTAGGTAGGGGTACCAGGTAGTTGGGGGAAATAATGTAGGTAGGGGTACCAGGTAGTAGTAATATAATGTAGGTAGGGGTACCAGTAGTTGAGGTAATATAATGTAGGTAGGGGTACCAGGTAGTTGTAGGTATATAATGTAGGTAGGGGTACCAGGTAGTTGTAGGTAATATAATGTAGGTAGGGGTACCAGGTAGTTGTAGGTAATATAATGTAGGTAGGGTTACCAGGTAGCTGTAGGTAATATAATGTAGGTAGGGGTACCAGGTAGTTGTAGGTAATATAATGTAGGTAGGGGTACCAGGTAGTTGTAGGAAGGGTTACCAGGTAGTTGAGGTAATATAATGTAGGTAGGGGTACCAGGTAGTAGAGGTAATATAATGTAGGTAGGGGTACCAGGTAGTTGAGGTAATATAATGTAGGTAGGGGTACCAGGTAGTTGAGGTAATATAATGTAGGTAGGGTACCAGGTAGTTGTAGGTAATAATATAGGTAGGGGTACCAGGTAGTTGAGGTAATATAATGTAGGTAGGGGTACCAGGTAGTAGAGGTAATATAATGTAGGTAGGGGTACCAGGTAGCTGTAGGTAATATAATGTAGGTAGGGGTACCAGGTAGTTCTAGTCTTTGACTATTTTGTGTTTGTGTAAGTGTATATTGTGTGTGTGTGTGTGTAAATTTGTAAGTGTGTATGTGTGTGTGTGTGTAAGTGTGTGTGTGTGTGTGTGTGTGTGGTGTGTGTTGTGTGGTGTGTGTGTGTGTGTGTGTGTGTGTGTGTGTGTAAATTTGTAAGTGTGTAAGTGTGTAAGTGTGTAAGTGTGTATGTGTGTGTGAGTGTGTAAGTTTGTAAGTGTGTGTGTGTGTGTGTGTAGACTCACCATAGTAGTCTTGCTGGGCAGCTCTGTGTTGGGGCGGATGGGGAAGGGGAAGGGGGAGGGGAAGGGGAGGGGGACATGTGCTGGTCAGCTGACTCTCTGACATCATCACATCTGGAGACGATCCACCACCACCTGGACACACACACACACACACACACACATCAATATGCCTGTGGGCCTCTCAGGCCCCTGCTGACCATCTGCTGATTAACTGCTGTTTGTTTAGTACCTGAACGGAGAACGTCCTCTGTGTTGATTGGCAGGTCCAGAGTTTTGGGGTTGGAGACTGGAGACTTCACTCTGGTAATCTACACAGCACAAACACAATGTAGTGTTTAGGAGTGTGTGTGTGTGTGTGTGTGTGTTTGTGTGTGTGTGTCTGTGTGTGTCTGTGTCTGTGTCTGTGTCTGTGTCTGTGTGTGTGTGTGTGTGTGTGTGTGTGCTGACCACTCCTTTCAGGTTGGGTCGTCTCTTGAGGCGGGGTTCTGGAGGGAAGAACTTCTCCTCTGGCGACTCGTCACTGGAGCCCTCTGATTGGCCAAGAGATTTAGGCTCCTCCCCCATCACCTGAGAGATGACGGTCGGGGGGACGTCTCTGGGCAAACTCTGAAAGAGAGAGAGAGATACAGAGGAGCGTGTGTTACCTGGTCCAGAGTAGTATCTTTCTGTGTGTTACCTGGTCCAGAGTAGTATCTTTCTGTGTGTTACCTGGTCCAGAGTAGTATCTTTCTGTGTGTTACCTGGTCCAGAGTAGTATCTTTCTGTGTGTTACCTGGTCCAGAGTAGTATCTTTCTGTGTGTGTTACCTGGTCCAGAGTAGTATCTTTCTGTGTGTGTTACCTGGTCCAGAGTAGTATCTTTCTGTGTGTTACCTGGTCCAGAGTAGTATCTTTCTGTGTGTGTTACCTGGTCCAGAGTAGTATCTTTCTGTGTGTGTTACCTGGTCCAGAGTAGTATCTTTCTGTGTGTTACCTGGTCCAGAGTAGTATCTTTCTGTGTGTTACCTGGTCCAGAGTAGTATCTTTCTGTGTGTTACCTGGTCCAGAGTAGTATCTTTCTGTGTGTTACCTGGTCCAGAGTAGTATCTTTCTGTGTGTGTTACCTGGTCCAGAGTAGTATCTTTCTGTGTGTTACCTGGTCCAGAGTAGTATCTTTCTGTGTGTTACCTGGTCCAGAGTAGTATCTTTCTGTGTGTTACCTGGTCCAGAGTAGTATCTTTCTGTGTTTACCTGGTCCAGAGTAGTATCTTTCTGTGTGTGTTACCTGGTCCAGAGTAGTATCTTTCTGTGTGTTACCTGGTCCAGAGTAGTATCTTTCTGTGTGTGTTACCTGGTCCAGAGTAGTATCTTTCTGTGTGTTACCTGGTCCAGAATAGTATCTTTCTGTGTGTTACCTGGTCCAGAGTAGTATCTTTCTGTGTGTTACCTGGTCCAGAATAGTATCTTTCTGTGTGTGTTACCTGGTCCAGAGTAGTATCTTTCTGTGTGTGTTACCTGGTCCAGAGTAGTATCTTTCTGTGTGTTACCTGGTCCAGAGTAGTATCTTTCTGTGTGTTACCTGGTCCAGAATAGTATCTTTCTGTGTGTGTTACCTGGTCCAGAGTAGTATCTTTCTGTGTGTTACCTGGTCCAGAGTAGTATCTTTCTGTGTGTGTTACCTGGTCCAGAGTAGTATCTTTCTGTGTGTTTACCTGGTCCAGAGTAGTATCTTTCTGTGTTTACCTGGTCCAGAGTAGTATCTTTCTGTGTGTTACCTGGTCCAGAGTAGTATCTTTCTGTGTGTTACCTGGTCCAGAGTAGTATCTTTCTGTGTGTTACCTGGTCCAGAGTAGTATCTTTCTGTGTGTTACCTGGTCCAGAGTAGTATCTTTCTGTGTGTTACCTGGTCCAGAGTAGTATCTTTCTGTGTGTTACCTGGTCCAGAGTAGTATCTTTCTGTGTGTTACCTGGTCCAGAGTAGTATCTTTCTGTGTGTTACCTGGTCCAGAGTAGTATCTTTCTGTGTGTGTTACCTGGTCCAGAGTAGTATCTTTCTGTGTGTTACCTGGTCCAGAGTAGTATCTTTCTGTGTGTGTTACCTGGTCCAGAGTAGTATCTTTCTGTGTGTTACCTGGTCCAGAATAGTATCTTTCTGTGTGTTACCTGGTCCAGAGTAGTATCTTTCTGTGTTTACCTGGTCCAGAATAGTATCTTCTTTCTGTGTGTTACCTGGTCCAGAGTAGTATCTTTCTGTGTGTTACCTGGTCCAGAGTAGTATCTTTCTGTGTGTTACCTGGTCCAGAGTAGTATCTTTCTGTGTGTTACCTGGTCCAGAATAGTATCTTTCTGTGTGTTACCTGGTCCAGAGTAGTATCTTTCTGTGTGTTACCTGGTCCAGAATAGTATCTTTCTGTGTGTTACCTGGTCCAGAGTATCTTTCTGTGTGTTACCTGGTCCAGAATAGTATCTTTCTGTGTGTTACCTGGTCCAGAGTAGTATCTTTCTGTGTGTTACCTGGTCCAGAATAGTATCTTTCTGTGTGTGTTACCTGGTCCAGAGTAGTATCTTTCTGTGTGTGTTACCTGGTCCAGAGTAGTATCTTTCTGTGTGTTACCTGGTCCAGAGTAGTATCTTTCTGTGTGTTACCTGGTCCAGAGTAGTATCTTTCTGTGTGTTACCTGGTCCAGAGTAGTATCTTTCTGTGTGTGTTACCTGGTCCAGAGTAGTATCTTTCTGTGTGTTACCTGGTCCAGAGTAGTATCTTTCTGTGTGTGTTACCTGGTCCAGAGTAGTATCTTTCTGTGTGTTACCTGGTCCAGAGTAGTATCTTTCTGTGTGTTACCTGGTCCAGAGTAGTATCTTTCTG
>NW_021823103.1:0-56405 GCF_901001165.1 Salmo trutta | reverse complement strand
GCTTCAACTAGATGTCAACAGAAAGAGTTTCAGGCTGGTTTTTGGAAAAATTTGCTAGAAGTTGTTGTTTTTCTAAGTGGCTCCCATTTTGGCTGAAGTGTTTCCATGCGCGTGGGTGAAAGCGCGTTCTTTGTTATTTCTCTCCGGTAATGAACATACTTTTCTCCGTCTTAAATTTGATCATTTCTTTGCGTATAAGTGTACCTGAGGTTTGATTATAAACGTTGTTGGACTTGTTTTGATAAGTTTATTGGTAACGTTTGGGATTCATTTTGTATGCATTTTGAAGCAGGGAAACCGGTGGATTATTGAATGAAGCGCGCCAGCTAAACTGAGTTTTTATGGCTATAAAGAAGGACTTTATCGAACAAAAGGACCCTTTGTGATGTAACTGGGACCTTTTGGAGTGCCAACAGAAGAAGATCGTCAAAGGTAAGGCATTTATTATATCGCTATTTCTGACTTTCGTGTCGCACCTGCCTGGTTGAATTATTTTTTCATGTTTTTGTATGCGGGGCGCTGTCCTCAATTAATCGCATGGTGTGCTTTCGCCGTAAAGCCTTTTTGAAATCTGACACAGCGGCTGGATTAACAAGAAGTTAAGCTTTATTTTGATGTATAATACTTGTATTTTCATGAATGTTAAATATTTATCTTTCTGTCATTTGAAATTCGCGCTCTGCAATTTCACCGGATGTTGGCCAGGTGAGACGCTACAGTCCCACATGCCCATAAGAAGTTTTAACAAGCTCAGAGAGGCAGATCTCAGCCAACTGGTATGCGTGGCCACCGCTACAGCAGAGGACGAGTTAGTTAAGGCAATGTACTGCTAATTCATTGTGTTCTGCACTCGTGGGTTTGACGTCACACAACATTTTTCTCCTTCTTCCTTTTGTATTCTTCATTTATATCACGTTGCTTTGTCTTCCTGTGTCAACACACCATTTGTTTTTGCTGCTTTGTCTGAAGATCACATTTGTAGTGCCCTTTAACAAGCTCAGAAAGGTGTATCTCGGCCAACTGGTAGGAGGGCCACCGCTATAGCACAGGACGAGGTAATTAAGGCAATTTAGTGCTAAAGATGCCAGCGGTGTTATTTCCCTTGTTTGAATATCGAAATGCTACCAAAGTTTTCATTGACCACACTGAAGATGTGCACAAAAAACAAGAATGATGGTAGCAGTGGGATACAAACCCACGCCTCCAGAGAGACTGGAGCCTAAATCCAGCGCCTTAGACCACTCGGCCACGCTACCCTTCAATGTCAAAGACCCCCACACTTTGCCATCTGTTACCTAAGCCTGCTAAGCTCCAATTCATTTCGGTCTCTTCTTTTTCATTTTTCCTTTTGAGTCCTTCGTTTATATCACATTGCTTTTACTTCCTGTCTCAACACATTATTTGTTTTGCTGCTATGTCTGAAGAGCACATTTATAGAGCCCTTTAACACCTCTTGGGTAGGGGGCAGTATTTTTACGTCCGGATGAAAAGCGTGCCCAAAGTAAACTGCCTGTTACTCAGGCCCAGAAGCTAGGATATGCATATAATTGGTAGATTTGGATAGGAAACACTCTAAAGTTTCTAAAACTGATAACATGATGTCTGTGTGTATAACACAACTGATATGGCAGGCAAAACCCCAAGGACAAACCATCCCAAAAAATAATAATTTTCAGCCTTCCACTGTTTCCAATGGCTTTCATGTTTATTATGAGGCGAAGTCCTCCCAGATTGCAGTTCCTAGGGCTTCAACTAGATGTCAACAGAAAGATTTTCAGGCTGGTTTTTGGAAAAATGAGCTAGAAGTTGTCGTTTTTCTAAGTGGCTCCCATTTTGGCTGAAGTGTTTCCATGCGCGTGGGTGAAAGCGCGTTCTTTGTTATTTCTCTCCGGTAATGAACATATTTTTCTCCGTCTTAAATTTGATCATTTCTTTGCGTATAAGGGTACCTGAAGTTTGATAATAAACGTTGTTGGACTTGTTTGGATAAGTTTATTGGTAACGTTTGGGATTCATTTTGTATGCATTTTGAAGCAGGGAAACCGGTGGATTATTGAATGAAGCGCGCCAGCTAAACTGAGTTTTTATGGCTATAAAGAAGGACTTTATCGAACAAAAGGACCCTTTGTGATGTAACTGGGACCTTTTGGAGTGCCAACAGAAGAAGATCTTCAAAGGTAAGGCATTTATTATATCGCTATTTCTGACTTTCGTGTCGCACCTGCCTGGTTGAATTCTTTTTTCATGTTTTTGTATGCGGGGCGCTTTCGCCGTAAAGCCTTTTTGAAATCTGACACAGCGGCTGGATTAACAAGAAGTTAAGCTTTATTTTGATGTATAATACTTGTATTTTCATGAATGTTAAATATTTATATTTCTGTCATTTGAAATTCGCGCTCTGCAATTTCACCGGATGTTGGCCAGGTGGGACGCTACAGTCCCACATGCCCATAAGAAGTTTTAACAAGCTCAGAGAGGCAGATCTCAGCCAATTGGTATGCGTGGCCACCGCTACAGCAGAGGACGAGTTAGTTAAGGCAATGTACTGCTAATTCATTGTGTTCTGCACTCGTGGGTTTGACGTCACACAACATTTTTCTCCTTCTTCCTTTTGTATTCTTCATTTATATCACGTTGCTTTGTCTTCCTGTGTCAACACACCATTTGTTTTTGCTGCTTTGTCTGAAGATCACATTTGTAGTGCCCTTTAACAAGCTCAGAAAGGTGTATCTCGGCCAACTGGTAGGAGGGCCACCGCTATAGCACAGGACGAGGTAGTTAAGGCAATTTAGTGCTAAAGATGCCAGCGGTGTTATTTCCCTTGTTTGAATATCGAAATGCTACCAAAGTTTTCATTGACCACACTGAAGATGTGCACAAAAAACAAGAATGATGGTAGCAGTGGGATACAAACCCACGCCTCCAGAGAGACTGGAGCCTAAATCCAGCGCCTTAGACCACTCGGCCACGCTACCCTTCAATGTCAAAGACCCCCACACTTTGCCATCTGTTACCTAAGCCTGCTAAGCTCCAATTCATTTCGGTCTCTTCTTTTTCATTTTTCCTTTTGAGTCCTTCGTTTATATCACATTGCTTTTACTTCCTGTCTCAACACATTATTTGTTTTGCTGCTATGTCTGAAGAGCACATTTATAGAGCCCTTTAACCTCTCTTGGGTAGGGGGCAGTATTTTCACATCCGGATGAAAAGCGTGCCCAAAGTAAACTGCCTGTTACTCAGGCCCGGAAGCTAGGATATGCATATAATTGGTAGATTTGGATAGGAAACACTCTAAAGTTTCTAAAACTGATAACATGATGGCTGTGTGTATAACACAACTGTTAAGACAGGCAAAACCCCAAGGACAAACCATTACAAAAAATAATAATTTTCAGCCTTCCACTGTTTCCAATGGCTTTCATGTTTATTATGAGGCGAAGTCCTCCCAGATTGCAGTTCCTAGGGCTTCAACTAGATGTCAACAGAAAGAGTTTCAGGCTGGTTTTTGGAAAAATGAGCTAGAAGTTGTCGTTTTTCTAAGTGGCTCCCATTTTGGCTGAAGTGTTTCCATGCGCGTGGGTGAAAGCGCGTTCTTTGTTGTTTCTCTCCGGTAATGAACATACTTTTCTCCGTCTTAAATTTGATAATTTCTTTGCGTATAAGGGTACCTGAGGTTTGATTATAAACGTTGTTGGACTTGTTTGGATAAGTTTATTGGTAACGTTTGGGATTCATTTTGTATGCATTTTGAAGCAGGGAAACCGGTGGATTATTGAATGAAGCGCGCCAGCTAAACTGAGTTTTTATGGCTATAAAGAAGGACTTTATCGAACAAAAGGACCCTTTGTGATGTAACTGGGACCTTTTGGAGTGCCAACAGAAGAAGATCTTCAAAGGTAAGGCATTTATTATATCGCTATTTCTGACTTTCGTGTCGCACCTGCCTGGTTGAATTCTTTTTTCATGTTTTTGTATGCGGGGCGCTGTCCTCAATTAATCGCATGGTGTGCTTTCGCCGTAAAGCCTTTTTGAAATCTAACACAGCGGCTGGATAAACAAGAAGTTAAGCTTTATTTTGATGTATAATACTTGTATTTTCATGAATGTTAAATATTTATATTTCTGTCATTTGAAATTCGCGCTCTGCAATTTCACCGGATGTTGGCCAGGTGGGACGCTACAGTCCCACATGCCCATAAGAAGTTTTAACAAGCTCAGAGAGGCAGATCTCAGCCAATTGGTATGCGTGGCCACCGCTACAGCAGAGGACGAGTTAGTTACTCTTGCGCATAGCATCCCGTTAGCGGGATCATTTTCCAGCGAAAACTCCTAGCGACATTAGCATAACGAAATTCAATATATATTTTTTTTCAAATATAGGGCTGTCTCATATCGTTTTATAGATACACCTCTCTTGAATCGACCCTCGTTGTCCGATTTCAAAAAGGTTTTACAGGAAAAGCACAATATTAGATTATGTTAGAGGAGTACTTTGTAAAAATTGCATCATATGAATTTTCCAACCAAGCACATGCATCACATATAACCAAAAAACAGCTAAATGCAGCACTAACCTTTTACAAACTTCATCAGATGACACACCTAGGACATCATGTTACACACAGCATGCAATCTTTTGTTCAATAAAGGTCATATTTCTATATAAAAACAGCATTTTACATCGGCACCTGACGTTGACTAACTATTTTCCCATAAAATGCGTCCCGGGAAACAGTGCTACAATTTTATAAATTACTATTCGAAAACGATTTTTTTTTTTTATATTGTCAATCTAAGATTTATAGATGAATATCTCTTGAAAACACCTGTCATAACAGATTTTAAATTAACTTTACAGGGTAATCACACTTTGAGATCAAAGGGGATGCGATACCCAGAAAATGAGCTCGAAAGCCTAGCTCGGCGCCATCTTTGAACAATTGCAAATCACATCTGATATTGTATAATATCGCCAATAATCCCTCACCTTTAGTTGTCTTCATCAGAAAGCACTTCCCGATATCCCAGGTCCATGACAAATGTATTTTCGGTCGAAAAAGTCCATGCTTTATGTTCCATTAGCTTCCTGTTGTTAGCGCGTCCTAAGGCTGTAATCAAATGTTGATCCGTGCGCGGCACCTGGCTAACGCAAAATGACTGTTTGCTATTAGTTAGGTTCGTTCAAACATGTCAAACGTTGTATAAAATAATCGTCAGGGCCTGTTTCAACAAGAGAGCCAATCAGATTCGAGTGGGACGATTTCATTGTGTTTCAAAAGGTTTCCAAAGGTGGGGGCAGACACGGCCGCCGACGTCACAATGCTGATGGCCCTACTACAGTGACCAATTGCCAAATCGTCTCTTTCACTGAGTTTCGACCGCAGAACCCTCAAAACACTTTGTAAAGACTGGGGACATCTAGTGGAAGCACTGGAAAGTGCTCAATTATCATTTTTTCACGTTGTGAATTATAGGTAAGGCTGTGAAGTCGAGTCGACAATTCAGATTCCCACTTCCTGGTTCAATCGGTCTCGGGGTTTTGACTGCCATACGAGTTCTGTTATACTCACAGACACCATTCAAACAGTTTTAGAAAATTTAGGGTGTTTTCTATCCATATAAAATAAGTATATGCATGTCCTAGCTTCTGACTTTGATTAGTAGACCGTTGAAAATGGGAACGATTTGTTTTCAAAATGCGCTGTGGCGCCCCCTATCCTAGGGTAACGTCAAGAGGTTAAGGCAATGTACTGCTAATTCATTGTGTTCTGCACTCGTGGGTTTGACGTCACACAACATTTTTCTCCTTCTTCCTTTTGTATTCTTCATTTATATCACGTTGCTTTGTCTTCCTGTGTCAACACACCATTTGTTTTTGCTGCTTTGTCTGAAGATCACATTTGTAGTGCCCTTTAACAAGCTCAGAAAGGTGTATCTCGGCCAACTGGTAGGAGGGCCACCGCTATAGCACAGGACGAGGTAATTAAGGCAATTTAGTGCTAAAGATGCCAGCGGTGTTATTTCCCTTGTTTGAATATCGAAATGCTACCAAAGTTTTCATTGACCACACTGAAGATGTGCACAAAAAACAAGAATGATGGTAGCAGTGGGATACAAACCCACACCTCCAGAGAGACTGGAGCCTAAATTCAGCGCCTTAGACCACTCGGCCACGCTACCCTTCAATGTCAAAGACCCCCACACTTTGCCATCTGTTACCTAAGCCTGCTAAGCTCCAATTCATTTCGGTCTCTTCTTTTTCATTTTTCCTTTTGAGTCCTTCGTTTATATCACATTGCTTTTACTTCCTGTCTCAACACATTATTTGTTTTGCTGCTATGTCTGAAGAGCACATTTATAGAGCCCTTTAACACCTCTTGGGTAGGGGGCAGTATTTTTACGTCCGGATGAAAAGCGTGCCCAAAGTAAACTGCCTGTTACTCAGGCCCAGAAGCTAGGATATGCATATAATTGGTAGATTTGGATAGGAAACACTCTAAAGTTTCTAAAACTGATAACATGATGTCTGTGTGTATAACACAACTGATATGGCAGGCAAAACCCCAAGGACAAACCATCCAAAAAAATAATAATTTTCAGCCTTCCACTGTTTCCAAAGGCTTTCATGTTTATTATGAGGCGAAGTCCTCCCAGATTGCAGTTCCTAGGGCTTCAACTAGATGTCAACAGAAAGAGTTTCAGGCTGGTTTTTGGAAAAATGAGCTAGAAGTTGTCGTTTTTCTAAGTGGCTCCCATTTTGGCTGAAGTGTTTCCATGCGCGTGGGTGAAAGCGCGTTCTTTGTTATTTCTCTCCGGTAATGAACATATTTTTCTCCGTCTTAAATTTGATCATTTCTTTGCGTATAAGGGTACCTGAGGTTTGATAATAAACTTTGTTGGACTTGTTTGGATAAGTTTATTGGTAACGTTTGGGATTCATTTTGTATGCATTTTGAAGCAGGGAAACCGGTGGATTATTGAATGAAGCGCGCCAGCTAAACTGAGTTTTTATGGCTATAAAGAAGGACTTTATCGAACAAAAGGACCCTTTGTGATGTAACTGGGACCTTTTGGAGTGCCAACAGAAGAAGATCTTCAAAGGTAAGGCATTTATTATATCGCTATTTCTGACTTTCGTGTCGCACCTGCCTGGTTGAATTCTTTTTTCATGTTTTTGTATGCGGGGCGCTGTCCTCAATTAATCGCATGGTGTGCTTTCGCCGTAAAGCCTTTTTGAAATCTGACACAGCGGCTGGATTAACAAGAAGTTAAGCTTTATTTTGATGTATAATACTTGTATTTTCATGAATGTTAAATATTTATATTTCTGTCATTTGAAATTCGCGCTCTGCAATTTCACCGGATGTTGGCCAGGTGGGACGCTACAGTCCCACATGCCCATAAGAAGTTTTAACAAGCTCAGAGAGGCAGATCTCAGCCAATTGGTATGCGTGGCCACCGCTACAGCAGAGGACGAGTTAGTTAAGGCAATGTACTGCTAATTCATTGTGTTCTGCACTCGTGGGTTTGACGTCACACAACATTTTTCTCCTTTTTCCTTTTGTATTCTTCATTTATATCACGTTGCTTTGTCTTCCTGTGTCAACACACCATTTGTTTTTGCTGCTTTGTCTGAAGATCACATTTGTAGTGCCCTTTAACAAGCTCAGAAAGGTGTATCTCGGCCAACTGGTAGGAGGGCCACCGCTATAGCACAGGACGAGGTAGTTAAGGCAATTTAGTGCTAAAGATGCCAGCGGTGTTATTTCCCTTGTTTGAATATCGAAATGCTACCAAAGTTTTCATTGACCACACTGAAGATGTGCACAAAAAACAAGAATGATGGTAGCAGTGGGATACAAACCCACGCCTCCAGAGAGACTGGAGTCTAAATCCAGCGCCTTAGACCACTCGGCCACGCTACCCTTCAATGTCAAAGACCCCCACACTTTGCCATCTGTTACCTAAGCCTGCTAAGCTCCAATTCATTTCGGTCTCTTCTTTTTCATTTTTCCTTTTGAGTCCTTCGTTTATATCACATTGCTTTTACTTCCTGTCTCAACACATTATTTGTTTTGCTGCTATGTCTGAAGAGCACATTTATAGAGCCCTTTAACACCTCTTGGGTAGGGGGCAGTATTTTCACGTCCGGATGAAAAGCGTGCCCAAAGTAAACTGCCTGTAACTCAGGCCCAGAAGCTAGGATATGCATATAATTGGTAGATTTGGATAGGAAACACTCTAAAGTTTCTAAAACTGATAACATGATGTCTGTGTGTATAACACAACTGATATGGCAGGCAAAACCCCAAGGACAAACCATCCCAAAAAATAATAATTTTCAGCCTTCCACTGTTTCCAATGGCTTTCATGTTTATTATGAGGCGAAGTCCTCCCAGATTGCAGTTCCTAGGGCTTCAACTAGATGTCAACAGAAAGAGTTTCAGGCTGGTTTTTGGAAAAATGAGCTAGAAGTTGTCGTTTTTCTAAGTGGCTCCCATTTTGGCTGAAGTGTTTCCATGCGCGTGGGTGAAAGCGCGTTCTTTGTTATTTCTCTCCGGTAATGAACATATTTTTCTCCGTCTTAAATTTGATCATTTCTTTGCGTATAAGGGTACCTGAGGTTTGATAATAAACTTTGTTGGACTTGTTTGGATAAGTTTATTGGTAACGTTTGGGATTCATTTTGTATGCATTTTGAAGCAGGGAAACCGGTGGATTATTGAATGAAGCGCGCCAGCTAAACTGAGTTTTTATGGCTATAAAGAAGGACTTTATCGAACAAAAGGACCCTTTGTGATGTAACTGGGACCTTTTGGAGTGCCAACAGAAGAAGATCTTCAAAGGTAAGGCATTTATTATATCGCTATTTCTGACTTTCGTGTCGCACCTGCCTGGTTGAATTCTTTTTTCATGTTTTTGTATGCGGGGCGCTGTCCTCAATTAATCGCATGGTGTGCTTTCGCCGTAAAGCCTTTTTGAAATCTGACACAGCGGCTGGATTAACAAGAAGTTAAGCTTTATTTTGATGTATAATACTTGTATTTTCATGAATGTTAAATATTTATATTTCTGTCATTTGAAATTCGCGCTCTGCAATTTCACCGGATGTTGGCCAGGTGGGACGCTACAGTCCCACATGCCCATAAGAAGTTTTAACAAGCTCAGAGAGGCAGATCTCAGCCAACTGGTATGCGTGGCCACCGCTACAGCAGAGGACGAGTTAGTTAAGGCAATGTACTGCTAATTCATTGTGTTCTGCACTCGTGGGTTTGACGTCACACAACATTTTTCTCCTTCTTCCTTTTGTATTCTTCATTTATATCACGTTGCTTTGTCTTCCTGTGTCAACACACCATTTGTTTTTGCTGCTTTGTCTGAAGATCACATTTGTAGTGCCCTTTAACAAGCTCAGAAAGGTGTATCTCGGCCAACTGTTAGGAGGGCCACCGCTATAGCACAGGACGAGGTAGTTAAGGCAATTTAGTGCTAAAAATGCCAGCGGTGTTATTTCCCTTGTTTGCATATCGAAATGCTACCAAAGTTTTCATTGACCACACTGAAGATGTGCACAAAAAACAAGAATGATGGCAGCAGTGGGATTCAAACCCACGCCTCCAGAGAGACTGGAGCCTAAATCCAGCGCCTTAGACCACTCGGCCACGCTACCCTTCAATGTCAATGACCCCCACACTTTGCCATCTGTTACTTAAGCCTGCTAAGCTCCCATTCATTTTGGTCTCTTCTTTTTCATTTTTCCTTTTGAGTCCTTCGTTTATATCACATTGCTTTTTCTTCCTGTCTCAACACATTATTTGTTTTGCTGCTATGTCTGAAGAGCACATTTATAGAGCCCTTTAACCTCTCTTGGGTAGGGGGCAGTATTTTCACGTCCGGATGAAAAGCGTGCCCAAAGTAAACTGCCTGTTACTCAGGCCCAGAAGCTAGGATATGCATATAATTGGTAGATTTGGATAGGAAACACTCTAAAGTTTCTAAAACTGATAACATGATGTCTGTGTGTATAACACAACTGATATGGCAGGCAAAACCCCAAGGACAAACCATCCCAAAAAATAAGAATTTTCAGCCTTCCACTGTTTCCAATGGCTTTCATGTTTATTATGAGGCGAAGTCCTCCCAGATTGCAGTTCCTAGGGCTTCAACTAGATGTCAACAGAAAAATTTTCAGGCTGGTTTTTGGAAAAATGAGCTAGAAGTTGTCGTTTTTCTAAGTGGCTCCCATTTTGGCTGAAGTGTTTCCATGCGCGTGGGTGAAAGCGCGTTCTTTGTTATTTCTCTCCGGTAATGAACATATTTTTCTCCGTCTTAAATTTGATCATTTCTTTGCGTATAAGGGTACCTGAAGTTTGATAATAAACGTTGTTGGACTTGTTTGGATAAGTTTATTGGTAACGTTTGGGATTCATTTTGTATGCATTTTGAAGCAGGGAAACCGGTGGATTATTGAATGAAGCGCGCCAGCTAAACTGAGTTTTTATGGCTATAAAGAAGGACTTTATCGAACAAAAGGACCCTTTGTGATGTAACTGGGACCTTTTGGAGTGCCAACAGAAGAAGATCTTCAAAGGTAAGGCATTTATTATATCGCTATTTCTGACTTTCGTGTCGCACCTGCCTGGTTGAATTCTTTTTTCATGTTTTTGTATGCGGGGCGCTGTCCTCAATTAATCGCATGGTGTGCTTTCGCCGTAAAGCCTTTTTGAAATCTGACACAGCGGCTGGATTAACAAGAAGTTAAGCTTTATTTTGATGTATAATACTTGTATTTTCATGAATGTTAAATATTTATATTTCTGTCATTTGAAATTCGCGCTCTGCAATTTCACCGGATGTTGGCCAGGTGGGACGCTACAGTCCCACATGCCCATAAGAAGTTTTAACAAGCTCAGAGAGGCAGATCTCAGCCAACTGGTATGCGTGGCCACCGCTACAGCAGAGGACGAGTTAGTTAAGGCAATGTACTGCTAATTCATTGTGTTCTGCACTCGTGGGTTTGACGTCACACAACATTTTTCTCCTTCTTCCTTTTGTATTCTTCATTTATATCACGTTGCTTTGTCTTCCTGTGTCAACACACCATTTGTTTTTGCTGCTTTGTCTGAAGATCACATTTGTAGTGCCCTTTAACAAGCTCAGAAAGGTGTATCTCGGCCAACTGGTAGGAGGGCCACCGCTATAGCACAGGACGAGGTAGTTAAGGCAATTTAGTGCTAAAGATGCCAGCGGTGTTATTTCCCTTGTTTGAATATCGAAATGCTACCAAAGTTTTCATTGACCACACTGAAGATGTGCACAAAAAACAAGAATGATGGCAGCAGTGGGATTCAAACCCACGCCTCCAGAGAGACTGGAGCCTAAATCCAGCGCCTTAGACCACTCAGCCACGCTACCCTTCAAAGGCAATGACCCCCACACTTTGCCATCTGTTACTTAAGCTTGCTAAGCTAACATTCATTTTGGTCTCTTCTTTTTCATTTTTCCTTTTGAGTCCTTCGTTTATATCACATTGCTTTTTCTTCCTGTCTCAACACATTTTTTGTTTTGCTGTTATGTCTGAAGAGCACATTTATAGAGCCCTTTAATCTCTCTTGGGTAGGGGAAAGTATTTTCACGTCCGGATGAAAAGCGTGCCCAAAGTAAACTGCCTGTTACTCAGGCCCAGAAGCTAGGATATGCATATAATTGGTAGATTTGGATAGGAAACACTCTAAAGTTTCTAAAACTGATAACATGATGTCTGTGTGTATAACACAACTGATATGGCAGGCAAAACCCCAAGGACAAACCATCCCAAAAAATAAGAATTTTCAGCCTTCCACTGTTTCCAATGGCTTTCATGTTTATTATGAGGCGAAGTCCTCCCAGATTGCAGTTCCTAGGGCTTCAACTAGATGTCAACAGAAAGATTTTCAGGCTGGTTTTTGGAAAAATGAGCTAGAAGTTGTCGTTTTTCTAAGTGGCTCCCATTTTGGCTGAAGTGTTTCCATGCGCGTGGGTGAAAGCGCGTTCTTTGTTATTTCTCTCCGGTAATGAACATATTTTTCTCCGTCTTAAATTTGATAATTTCTTTGCGTATAAGGGTACCTGAAGTTTGATAATAAACGTTGTTGGACTTGTTTGGATAAGTTTATTGGTAACGTTTGGGATTCATTTTGTATGCATTTTGAAGCAGGGAAACCGGTGGATTATTGAATGAAGCGCGCCAGCTAAACTGAGTTTTTATGGCTATAAAGAAGGACTTTATCGAACAAAAGGACCCTTTGTGATGTAACTGGGACCTTTTGGAGTGCCAACAAAAGAAGATCTTCAAAGGCAAGGCATTTATTATATCGCTATTTCTGACTTTCGTGTCGCACCTGCCTGGTTGAATTATTTTTTCATGTTTTTGTATGCGGGGCGCTGTCCTCAATTAATCGCATGGTGTGCTTTCGCCGTAAAGCCTTTTTGAAATCTGACACAGCGGCTGGATTAACAAGAAGTTAAGCTTTATTTTGATGTATAATACTTGTATTTTCATGAATGTTAAATACTTATATTTCTGTCATTTGAAATTCGCGCTCTGCAATTTCACCGGATGTTGGCCAGGTGGGACGCTACAGTCCCACATGCCCATAAGAAGTTTTAACAAGCTCAGAGAGGCAGATCTCAGCCAACTGGTATGCGTGGCCACCGCTACAGCAGAGGACGAGTTAGTTAAGGCAATGTACTGCTAATTCATTGTGTTCTGCACTCGTGGGTTTGACGTCACACAACATTTTTCTCCTTCTTCCTTTTGTATTCTTCATTTATATCACGTTGCTTTGTCTTCCTGTGTCAACACACCATTTGTTTTTGCTGCTTTGTCTGAAGATCACATTTGTAGTGCCCTTTAACAAGCTCAGAAAGGTGTATCTCGGCCAACTGGTAGGAGGGCCACCGCTATAGCACAGGACGAGGTAGTTAAGGCAATTTAGTGCTAAAGATGCCAGCGGTGTTATTTCCCTTGTTTGAATATCGAAATGCTACCAAAGTTTTCATTGACCACACTGAAGATGTGCACAAAAAACAAGAATGATGGCAGCAGTGGGATTCAAACCCACGCCTCCAGAGAGACTGGAGCCTAAATCCAGCGCCTTAGACCACTCAGCCACGCTACCCTTCAATGTCAACGACCCCCACACTTTGCCATCTGTTACTTAAGCCTGCTAAGCTAACATTCATTTTGGTCTCTTCTTTTTCATTTTTCCTTTTGAGTCCTTCGTTTATATCACATTGCTTTTTCTTCCTGTCTCAACACATTTTTTGTTTTGCTGTTATGTCTGAAGAGCACATTTATAGAGCCCTTTAACCTCTCTTGGGTAGGGGAAAGTATTTTCACGTCCGGATGAAAAGCGTGCCCAAAGTAAACTGCCTGTTACTCAGGCCCAGAAGCTAGGATATGCATATAATTGGTAGATTTGGATAGGAAACACTCTAAAGTTTCTAAAACTGATAACATGATGTCTGTGTGTATAACACAACTGATATGGCAGGCAAAACCCCAAGGACAAACCATCCCAAAAAATAATAATTTTCAGCCTTCCACTGTTTCCAAAGGCTTTCATGTTTATTATGAGGCGAAGTCCTCCCAGATTGCAGTTCCTAGGGCTTCAACTAGATGTCAACAGAAAGATTTTCAGGCTGGTTTTTGGAAAAATGAGCTAGAAGTTGTCGTTTTTCTAAGTGGCTCCCATTTTGGCTGAAGTGTTTCCATGCGCGTGGGTGAAAGCGCGTTCTTTGTTATTTCTCTCCGGTAATGAACATACTTTTCTCCGTCTTAAATTTGATCATTTCTTTGCGTATAAGGGTACCTGAGGTTTGATTATAAACTTTGTTGGACTTGTTTGGATAAGTTTATTGGTAACGTTTGGGATTCATTTTGTATGCATTTTGAAGCAGGGAAACCGGTGGATTATTGAATGAAGCGCGCCAGCTAAACTGAGTTTTTATGGCTATAAAGAAGGACTTTATCGAACAAAAGGACCCTTTGTGATGTAACTGGGACCTTTTGGAGTGCCAACAAAAGAAGATCTTCAAAGGCAAGGCATTTATTATATCGCTATTTCTGACTTTCGTGTCGCACCTGCCTGGTTGAATTATTTTTTCATGTTTTTGTATGCGGGGCGCTGTCCTCAATTAATCGCATGGTGTGCTTTCGCCGTAAAGCCTTTTTGAAATCTGACACAGCGGCTGGATTAACAAGAAGTTAAGCTTTATTTTGATGTATAATACTTGTATTTTCATGAATGTTAAATACTTATATTTCTGTCATTTGAAATTCGCGCTCTGCAATTTCACCGGATGTTGGCCAGGTGGGACGCTACAGTCCCACATGCCCATAAGAAGTTTTAACAAGCTCAGAGAGGCAGATCTCAGCCAACTGGTATGCGTGGCCACCGCTACAGCAGAGGACGAGTTAGTTAAGGCAATGTACTGCTAATTCATTGTGTTCTGCACTCGTGGGTTTGACGTCACACAACATTTTTCTCCTTCTTCCTTTTGTATTCTTCATTTATATCACGTTGCTTTGTCTTCCTGTGTCAACACACCATTTGTTTTTGCTGCTTTGTCTGAAGATCACATTTGTAGTGCCCTTTAACAAGCTCAGAAAGGTGTATCTCGGCCAACTGGTAGGAGGGCCACCGCTATAGCACAGGACGAGGTAGTTAACCTGTTATGGCTAGGGGGCAGTATTTTCACGGCTGGATAAAAAACGTACCCGATTTAATCTGATTATTAGTCCTGCCCAGAAACTGGAATATGCATATAATTATTAGCTTTGGAGAGAAAACACTCCAAAGTTTCTGAAACTGTTTGAATGGTGTCTGTGAGTATAACAGAACTCCTATGGCAGGCAAAAACCTGAGATGCTTCTGTTCAGGAAGTACCCTGTCTGAACATTTCTTGCCCTTCTTTATTATCTCTATCGTTTACAAAGGATCTCTGCTCTTACGTGACACTTCACACGTCTCCAATGAGGTCTCATAGCCCGGGAAAAACAGGAATGACGTAATTCAAAGCCCTGGCTGAAACAAAGGAGAGCAAAAGCTAAGTGGTCACTCAATGGACTAAGCCTTAGGCGCGTGACACGCCCCGCCCCCGGCTTTCGGTTTTTTCCTCAGTTTACAGACAGGCAGATTCCCGGTCGGAATATTATCGCTTCTCTACGAGATAAATTGCATAAATATTGGTTTTAAACAGCGGTTGACATGCTTCGAAGTACGGTAATGGAATATTTAGAAATTTTTTGTCATATTTTGCGTCATGCTCGTGGCCGAGATTTAGCGTTGGGATAGTGTCTAGAACGCACGAACAAAACGTCGCTGTTTGGATATAACGATGGATTATTTGGGACCAAACCTACATTTGTTATTGAAGTAGAAGTCCTGGCAGTGTATTCTGATGAAGAACAAGCAAGGTAAGAACATTTTTCTTATAGGAAATGTGATTTTGGTGAAGGCTAAACTTGCAGGGTGTCTAAATAGCTAGCCCTGTAACGCCGGGCTATGTACTTACATTATTGCAAAATGTGCTTCATCCGAAAAGCTATTTTAAAATCGGACATATCGAGTGCATAGAGGAGTTCTGTATCTATAATTCTTAAAATAATTGTTATGCTTTTTGTGAACGTTTATCGTGAGTAATTTAGTAAAATCACCGGAAGTGTTCGGTGGGAATGCTAGTTCTGAACGTCACATGCTAATGTAAAAAGCTGTTTTTTTATATAAATATGAACTTGATTGAACAGACATGCATGTATTGTATAACACAATGTCCTAGGAGTGTCATCTGATGAAGATCATCAAAGGTTAGTGCTGCATTTAGATATGGTTTGGATTTATGTGACATGATATGCTAGCTTGAAAAATGGCTGTGTGATTATTTCTGGCTGGGTACTCTGCTGACATAATCTAATGTTTTGCTTTCGCTGTAAAGTCTTTTTGAAATCGGACAGTTTGGTTAGATAAAGGAGAGCCTTGTCTTTAAATAGCTGTAAAATAGTCATATGTTTGAAAAGTGTAAGTTTTCGGATTTAGAGGAGTTTGAATTTCGCGCCCCGCCCATCATTGGATATTGGAGCAATCGTTCCGCTAGCGGAACGTGTAGATGTAAGAGGTTTAAGGCAATTTAGTGCTAAAGATGCCAGCGGTGTTATTTCCCTTGTTTGAATATCGAAATGCTACCAAAGTTTTCATTGACCACACTGAAGATGTGCACAAAAAACAAGAATGATGGCAGCAGTGGGATTCAAACCCACGCCTCCAGAGAGACTGGAGCCTAAATCCAGCGACTTAGACCACTCGGCCACGCTACCCTTCAATGTCAATGACCCCCACACTTTGCCATCTGTTACTTAAGCCTGCTAAGCTAACATTCATTTTGGTCTCTTCTTTTTCATTTTTCCTTTTGAGTCCTTCGTTTATATCACATTGCTTTTTCTTCCTGTCTCAACACATTATTTGTTTTGCTGCTATGTCTGAAGACCACATTTATAGAGCCCTTTAACCTCTCTTGGGTAGGGGGCAGTATTTTCACGTCCGGATGAAAAGCGTGCCCAAAGTAAACTGCCTGTTACTCAGGCCCAGAAGCTAGGATATGCATATAATTGGTAGATTTGGATAGGAAACACTCTAAAGTTTCTAAAACTGATAACATGATGTCTGTGAGTATAACACAACTGATATGGCAGGCAAAACCCCAAGGACAAACCATCCCAAAAAATAAGAATTTTCAGCCTTCCACTGTTTCCAAAGGCTTTCATGTTTATTATGAGGCGAAGTCCTCCCAGATTGCAGTTCCTAGGGCTTCAACTAGATGTCAACAGAAAGATTTTCAGGCTGGTTTTTGGAAAAATGAGCTAGAAGTTGTCGTTTTTCTAAGTGGCTCCCATTTTGGCTGAAGTGTTTCCATGCGCGTGGGTGAAAGCGTGTTCTTTGTTATTTCTCTCCGGTAATGAACATACTTTTCTCCGTATTAAATTTGATCATTTCTTTGCGTATAAGGGTACCTGAGGTTTGATTATAAACGTTGTTGGACTTGTTTGGATAAGTTTATTGGTAACGTTTGGGATTCATTTTGTATGCATTTTGAAGCAGGGAAACCGGTGGATTATTGAATGAAGCTCTCCAGCTAAACTGAGTTTTTATGGCTATAAAGAAGGACTTTATCGAACAAAAGGACCCTTTGTGATGTAACTGGGACCTTTTGGAGTGCCAACAGAAGAAGATCTTCAAAGGTAAGGGAATACCCCCCTGATTTGGACAAAATAACATGGCAACATATTGGCATAGCACGAATCATACACACGATTGCAAAAACCACCCAAAGCGGCCCATCTCCGGGCCAATCATATGGCAATTTTCCGATGGCAATTGCCAATTGTAACACCCCAAATTTCCTTTAGATGGCGAGCGCGCTCCACCTTGGATTTTCATACAGCAAATGATACCCAATTCTTACCCAAGTCTCAGATTTTGATAAAATGATTTTTTTTTTGAAAACTTAGCACCTTGTAAAAAAGTGGTTTCTGGACCGTTTTTCGAATTTTTTTAGATTGTTATGTCAATTACACATGTATAAGAGCTGTATGAACATGCTTCTGACGTGTTTTATTGATGTCGTTTTTTGGGTTGCTTTTGCTTGTGCGCAAGGCATATGTTTTGTGCATTTTGAATATGATTTCATAGGAAAAAAGTGACATTTTTTTTCATATTTTTTGCAAAATGACATATCCAATGCTTTTTTTGTCACTTGTGGAAGTATTGCATGTGCCAAATTACAGCAAATATCCAAAAGATAGCTAGAGCTCTCCGCAGTGAATTTTCATATTGCAAATGTAACACAATTCAAGTCCCAAGAGTCAAATTTGGAAAAAATGACATATTTTTTGAAAACTTTTCAACCCTAAAAAAGTGGTTTCTGGACCGTTTTTCGAATTTTTTTTGATTTTTATGTCAATTACACATGTATAAGAGCTGTATGGACATACTTTTGACATATTTCATTGACATAATTTTTTGGGTTGTTTTTGCTTGTGCATAAGGCATATGTTTTGTGCATTTGGAATATGATTTCATAGGAAGTCAAAAGTGACATATTTGCTTGTGCATAAGGCATATGATTTGTGCATTTGGAATATGATTTCATAGGAAGTCAAAAGTGACATTTTTATATTTTTTGCCAAATGCCATTAGAAATGTGCAAATGAAATGTCCAATTCTTTTTTTGTCAATTATACATGTATGAAAGTATTGAATGTGCCAAATCAGTATGTTTGTCCGTTTGCCATGTAAGATCATAGGAAGTCGGTTTCCAAACCCAAAAGTCAGTGAACCATGGTCCAAATGGCATTTATACTGCCCAAATGATATATATCCCTATGTTGAGCCATCAATCAACGCAGATGGTCTACTTGTCATGTATGATGAGGGAGAAGTGGGACTCTGTTGCTTTTAACATTTTTAACGAATTTGACATTCTCAGAATGCATAATTGACTGGCCCGATGATCTCGGGATGGCCGTGCAGTGACTGTGGTTCCTCTCCATCGCTCGTTGTGTTGATTTCATCATGTCAACTTTGGTGATATTTTTTGCTGTTGAATCATCTTGCAAATGCGCGTTACATTTGCAATATTGCGCGTTACGTTTGCAATATGATTCAATGGGCATTTAGCATCACAAATTTAGGCATGCTCAAAAATACTGCAGAAATGCATTATTGACTGGCTCGATGAACTCGGGATGGCCGGGCAGTGACTGTGGTTCCTCTCCATTGCTCGTCACCCAGCAGTCAGCGTCCATCAGTCAATTAGATGTCATTTTGACACCAAACTGATAGCATCTGACACCAAATCCACTTTTTCCAACTCGTATAGAAGCCAACTATCACATATGTCAGAGAAGGCCCATAATTCACAGTGCTTTCAATTTTAACCATAAAAAAACCTAAAACACATAGTTACGTTATAGCTGCGGGTCCAGCTCTGACATTATGTGTAGGCCTATGTGAGGCGACCCCGAATCCCAAGTTTCGGCTCGATAGGTCATTCGGTGCCCGAGCAATGGCCTTAATTGGTGCTGAAAATCCACTTTTTCAGGGCGTTACTACGGGGTCCCTGAATGAGCTATCGGACAGAGACATTGGGGTCCGTCTCTATGGGCCGAGGCGGTTTCAATGCACCTAGTCTTGCGACTCTGGGACATTTCTATATGTCGCCATGTCCGTGATATTCAAAATGAATTGAAAATATTGCAAATGTACGAGGCGGTTTCTCGGTCAGAGAACCTTCTAGAGCCCCATAAATCACCGTGCACTATCAACTTGAGCTCTAGAACAGGTTTCTAAAATTTCGGAGCTCTAGGTCTGACGGTTCTTGAATCGTTTGAACGAAAGTAACTATTGAAGGCGGTATAAGCCTCTAAGCCCCACACTATGTACCTATGGCCAAATTGTGTGTGTGTGTTTTTGTTTTTTTTGCAAAAAGAATAGACACACGTTGTCTTTGGGGTAGGCATATACAGAATCCTGAATATGAAGTCTCTACCTTAAGAATTGACTGAGTAACAGATGGTTGAGTTGCGTGATTTTCACTATCTGCAGGTGGCAATATGACAATAGCTCTTGGGTGTTTTTAACCACTTCCGGTTTTCACAGGAAGCTCTTGCTTCACACACGTTGTCTTTGGGGTAGACATAAACAGAATCCTGAATAAGAAGTCTCTACCTTAAGAATTGACTGAATAACAGATGGTTGAGTTGCGTGATTTTCACTATCTGCAGGTGGCAATATGACAATAGCTCTAGGCTATTTTTAACCACTTCCGGTTGTCACAGGAAGCTCTTGCTTCACACACGTTGTCTTTGGGGTAGACATAAACAGAATCCTGAATAAGAAGTCTCTACCTTAAGAATTGACTGAGTAACAGATGGTTGAGTTGCGTGATTTTCACTATGCGCACGTAATATGACAATAGCTCTTGGGTGATTTTAACCACTTCCGGTTGTCACAGGAAGCTCTTGCTTCACACACGTTGTTTTTGGGATAGACAGAAACAGAATCCTGAATAAGAAGTCTCTACCTTAACAATTGACTGAGTAACAGATGGTTGAGTTGCGTGATTTTCACTATCTGCAGGTGGCAATATGACAATAGCTCTAGGCTATTTTTAACCACTTCCGGTTGGCACAGGAAGCTCTTGCTTCACACACGTTGTCTTTGGGGTAGACAGAAACAGAATCCTGAATAAGAAGTCTCTACCTTAACAATTGACTGAGTAACAGATGGTTGAGTTGCGTGATTTTCACTATGTGCAGGTTGACCATATGACAATAGCTCTAGGCTGTTTTAACCACTTCCCGTTGTCACAGGAAGTTCTTACTCAACACACGTTGTCTTTGGGGTAGACATAAACAGAATCCTGAATAAGAAGTCTCTACCTTAAGAATTGACTGAGTAACAGATGGTTGAGTTGCGTGATTTTCACAATGCGCACGTAATATGACAATTGCTCTTGGGTGATTTTAACCACTTCCGGTTGTCACAGGAAGCTCTTGCTTCACACACGTTGTCTTTGGGGTAGACATAAATGGAATCCTGAATAAGAAGTCTCTACCTTAAGAATTGACTGAGAAACAGATGGTTGAGTTGCGTGATTTTCACTATGCGCACGTAATATGACAATAGCTCTTGGGTGATTTTAACCACTTCCGGTTGTCACAGGAAGCTCTTGCTTCACAAACGTTGTCTTTGGGGTAGACATAAACGGAATCCTGAATAAGAAGTCTCTACCTTAAGAATTGACTGAATAACAGATGGTTGAGTTGCGTGATTTTCACTATCTGCAGATGGCAATATGACAATAGCTCTTGGGTGTTTTTAACCACTTCCGGTTGTCACAGGAAGCTCTTGCTTCACACACGTTGTCTTTGGGGTAGACATAAACGGAATCCTGAAAAAGAAGTCTCTACCTTAAGAATTGACTGAATAACAGATGGTTGAGTTTCGTGATTTCACTATCTGCAGGTGGCAATATGACAATAGCTCTTGGGTGTTTTTAACCACTTCCGGTTGTCACAGGAAGCACTTGCTTCACACACATTGTCTTTGGGGTAGACATAAACAGAATCCTGAATAAGAAGTCTCTACCTTAAGAATTGACTGAGTAACAGATGGTTGAGTTGCGTGATTTTCACTATCTGCAGGTGGCCAAATGACAATAGCTCTTGGGTGTTTTTAACCACTTCCGGTTGTCACAGGAAGCTCTTGCTTCACACACGTTGTCTTTGGGGTAGACATAAACAGAATCCTGAATAAGAAGTCTCTACCTTAAGAATTGACTGAATGACAGATGGTTGAGTTGTGTGATTTTCACTATATGCAGGTTGTCCATATGACAATAGCTCTAGGCTGTTTTAACCACTTCCCGTTGTCACAGGAAGTTCTTACTCAACACACGTTGTCTTTGGGGTAGACATAAATGGAATCCTGAATAAGAAGTCTCTACCTTAAGAATTGACTGAGTAACAGATGGTTGAGTTGCGTGATTTTCACAATGCGCACGTAATATGACAATAGCTCTTGGGTGATTTTAACCACTTCCGGTTGTCACAGGAAGCTCTTGCTTCACACACGTTGTCTTTGGGGTAGACATAAACATAATCCTGAATAAGAAGTCTCTACCTTAAGAATTGACTGAGTAACAGATGGTTGAGTTGCGTGATTTTCACTATCTGCAGGTGGCAATATGACAATAGCTCTTGGGTGTTTTTAACCACTTCCGGTTGTCACAGGAAGCTCTTGCTTCACACACGTTGTCTTTGGGGTAGACATAAACAGAATCCTGAATAAGAAGTCTCTACCTTAAGAATTGACTGAGTAACAGATGGTTGAGTTGCGTGATTTTCACTATATGCAGGTTGACCATATGACAATAGCTCTAGGCTGTTTTAACCACTTCCCGTTGTCACAGGAAGTTCTTACTCAACACACGTTGTCTTTGGGGTAGACATAAACAGAATCCTGAATAAGAAGTCTCTACCTTAAGAATTGACTGAGTAACAGATGGTTGAGTTGCGTGATTTTCACTATGCGCACGTAATATGACAATAGCTCTTGGGTAATTTTAACCACTTCCGGTTGTCACAGGAAGCTCTTGCTTCACACACGTTGTCTTTGGGGTAGACATAAACAGAATCCTGAATAAGAAGTCTCTACCTTAAGAATTGACTGAGTAACAGATGGTTGAGTTGCGTGATTTTCACTATATGCAGGTTGACCATATGACAATAGCTCTAGGCTGTTTTAACCACTTCCCGTTGTCACAGGAAGCTCTTGCTTCACACACGTTGTCCTTGGGGTACATATAAACAGAATCCTGAATAAGAAGTCTCTACCTTAAGAATTGACTGAGTAACAGATGGTTGAGTTGCGTGATTTTCACTATGCGCACGTAATATGACAATGGCTCTTGGGTGATTTTAACCACTTCCGGTTGTCACAGGAAGCTCTTGCTTCACACACGTTGTCTTTGGGGTACATATAAACAGAATCCTGAATAAGAAGTCTCTACCTTAAGAATTGACTGAGTAACAGATGGTTGAGTTGCGTGATTTTCACTATCTGCAGGTGGCAATATGACAATAGCTCTTGTGTGTTTTTAACCACTTCCGGTTGTCACAGGAAGCTCTTGCTTCACACACGTTGTCTTTGGGGTACATATAAACAGAATCCTGAATAAGAAGTCTCTACCTTAAGAATTGACTGAGTAACAGATGGTTGAGTTGCGTGATTTTCACTATGTGCAGGTTATATGACGATAGCTCTTGGGTGTTTTTAACCACTTCCAGTTGTCACAGGAACCTTAGAATCGACACAGGTAGACCTCACAGTAGCATGATGGATTGTTGTAGAAGACAGGTTCATAAGGCATTCATAACCCACATAGACTTCAGGTTGAATTTTGGAGAATAGTCTATGTGTTCCTATGGGGAGAGAAGTCATTGCACACAGTTTGATCTAAACACCTTCTTTTCACTGTGAAGGGTTAATGCCACAGGGTCAAGGTTGGCTTGCACAGATCGGGAGGACCTCAGGAACGCTCCTGGTTCCTCTCCATCGCTCGTTGTGTTGATTTCATCATGTCACCTTTGGTGATATTTTTTGCTGTTGAATCATGTTGCAAATGCGCGTTACATTTGCAATATTCCATGTTACGTTTGCAATATGATTCAATGGGCATTTAGCATCACAAATGTGGCATGCTCAAAACCACTGCAGAAATGCATAATTGACTGTCCCGATGAACTGGGGATGGCCTTGCAGTGACTGTGGTTCCTCTCCATCGCTCGTTGTGTTGATTTCATCATGTCAACTTTGGTGATATTTTTTGCTGTTGAATCATGTTGCAAATGCGCGTTACATTTGCAATATTCCATGTTACGTTTGCAATATGATTCAATGGGCATTTAGCATCACAAATGTGGCATGCTCAAAACCACTGCAGAAATGCATAATTGACTGTCCCGATGAACTGGGGATGGCCGTGCAGTGACTGTGGTTCCTCTCCATCGCTCGTTTTGTTGATTTCATCATGTCAACTTTTGTGATATTTTTTGCTGTTGAATCATATTACAAATACACGGATGCGCATTTGCAATATGATTCAATGGGCATTTAGCATCACAACTTTGGCATGCTCAAAACCACTGCAGAAATGCATAATTGACTGTCCCGATGAACTGGGGATGGCCGTGCAGTGACTGTGGTTCCTCTCCATGGCTTGATGGTGAGTTTTTTTGTGATTTTTTGAAAAATGTCCAAAATAACTAGGTGCACCCCATACTGGATGGGCACTGATGGAAGGTGCTCCCTACCCAACCGTGGACCCCTTGCACCACCCTAAAGGCATTTAAAACCCTTCTAAAAAATTACTCCTGGTAACCCATTTCGGGTCACCATGTGCACTGATGCGCATTTGCAATATGATTCAATGGGCCTCAACATCACGAATTTGGCATGCTCAAAACCACTGCAGAAATGCAAAATTAACTGTCCCGATGAACTGGTGATGGCCGGGCAGTGACTGTGGTTCCTCTCCATGGCTTGATGGTGACATGAGAGAAGTGGGATTGTCGTTTTTTAGCGATTTTTTTGAAAAATGTCCAAAATGACTAGGGGCGCCCCATACTGGATGGGCACTGATGGAAGGTGCTCCCTACCCAACCGTGCACCCCTTGCACCACCCTAAAGGCATTTAAAACCTATTCTAAAAAATTACTCCTGGTAACCCATTTTGGGTCACCATGTGTACGGATGCGCATTTGCAATATGATTCAATGGGCCTCAACATCACGAATTTGGCATGCTCAAAAACACTAAAGATATGCAAAATTGACTGTCCCGATGAACTGGGGATGGCCGGGCAGTGACTGTGGTTCCTCTCCATGGCTTGATGGTGACATGAGAGAAGTGGGATTGTCGTTTTTTAGCGATTTTTTTGAAAAATGTCCAAAATGACTAGAGGCGCCCCATACTGGATGGGCACTGATGGAAGGTGCTCCCTACCCAACCGTGCACCCCTTGCACCCTCTAAAGGCATTTAAAACCGTTCTAAAAAATTACTCCTGGTAACCCATTTCGGGTCACCATGTGCACTGATGCGCATTTGCAATATGATTCAATGGGCCTCAACATCACGAATTTGGCATGCTCAAAAACACTAAAGATATGCAAAATTGCCTGTCCCGATGAACTGGGGATGGCCGGGCAGTGACTGTGGTTCCTCTCCATGGCTTGATGGTGACATGAGAGAAGTGGGATTGTCGTTTTTTAGCAATTTTTTTGAAAAATGTCCAAAATGACTAGGGGCGCCCCATACTGGATGGGCACTGATGGAAGGTGCTCCCTACCCAACCGTGCACCCCTTGCACCCTCTAAAGGCATTTAAAACCCTTCTAAAAAATTACTCCTGGTAACCCATTTCGGGTCACCATGTGCACTGATGCGCATTTGCAATATGATTCAATGGGCTTCAACATCACGAATTTGGCATGCTCAAAAACACTAAAGATATGCAAAATTGACTGTCCTGATGAACTGGGGATGGCCGGGCAGTGACTGTGGTTCCTCTCCATGGCTTGATGGTGACATGAGAGAAGTGGGATTGTCGTTTTTTAGCAATTTTTTTGAAAAATGTCCAAAATGACTAGGGGCGCCCCATACTGGATGGGCACTGATGGAAGGTGCTCCCTACCCAACCGTGCACCCCTTGCACCCTCTAAAGGCATTTAAAACCCTTCTAAAAAATTACTCCTGGTAACCCATTTCGGGTCACCATATGCACTGATGCGCATTTGCAATATGATTCAATGGGCCTCAACATCACGAATTTGGCATGCTCAAAAACACTAAAGATATGCAAAATTGACTGTCCCGATGAACTGGAGATGGCCGGGCAGTGACTGTGGTTCCTCTCCATGGCTTGATGGTGACATGAGAGAAGTGGGATTGTCGTTTTTTAGCAATTTTTTTGAAAAATGTCCAAAATGACTAGGGGCGCCCCATACTGGATGGGCACTGATGGAAGGTGCTCCCTACCCAACCGTGCACCCCTTGCACCCTCTAAAGGCATTTAAAACCGTTCTAAAAAATTACTCCTGGTAACCCATTTCGGGTCACCATGTGCACTGATGCGCATTTGCAATATGATTCAATGGGCCTCAACATCACGAATTTGGCATGCTCAAAAACACTAAAGATATGCAAAATTGACTGTCCCGATGAACTGGGGATGGCCGGGCAGTGACTGTGGTTCCTCTCCATGGCTTGATGGTGACATGAGAGAAGTGGGATTGTCGTTTTTTAGCAATTTTTTTGAAAAATGTCCAAAATGACTAGGGGCGCCCCATACTGGATGGGCACTGATGGAAGGTGCTCCCTACCCAACCGTGCACCCCTTGCACCCTCTAAAGGCATTTAAAACCTATTCTAAAAAATTACTCCTGGTAACCCATTTCGGGTCACCATGTGCACTGATGCGCATTTGCAATATGATTCAATGGGCTTCAACATCACGAATTTGGCATGCTCAAAAACACTAAAGATATGCAAAATTGACTGTCCCGATGAACTGGGGATGGCCGGGCAGTGACTGTGGTTCCTCTCCATGGCTTGATGGTGACATGAGAGAAGTGGGATTGTCGCTTTTTAGCAATTTTTTTGAAAAATGTCCAAAATGACTAGGGGCGCCCCATACTGGATGGGCACTGATGGAAGGTGCTCCCTACCCAACCGTGCACCCCTTGCACCCTCTAAAGGCATTTAAAACCCTTCTAAAAAATTACTCCTGGTAACCCATTTCGGGTCACCATGTGCACTGATGCGCATTTGCAATATGATTCAATGGGCCTCAACATCACGAATTTGGCATGCTCAAAAACACTAAAGATATGCAAAATTGACTGTCCCGATGAACTGGGGATGGCCGGGCAGTGACTGTGGTTCCTCTCTATCGCTCATTGTGTTGATTTCATCATGTCAACTTTGGTGATATTTTTTGCTGTTGAGTCATATTGCAAACGCACGTTACGTTTGCAATATAGCGCGTTACGTTTGCAATATGATTTAATGGGCATTTAGTATCACAAATTTAGGCATGCTCAAAAATACTGCAGAAATGCATAATTGACTGGCCTGATGAACTCGGGATGGCCGGGCAGTGACTGTGGTTCCTCTCTGTCGCTCATTGTGTTGATTTCATCATGTCAACTTTGGTGATATTTTCTGCTGTTGAATCATATTGCAAACGCACGTTACGTTTGCAATATAGCGCGTTACGTTTGCAATATGATTTAATGGGCATTTAGCATCACAAATTTAGGCATGCTCAAAAATACTGCAGAAATGCATAATTGACTGGCCTGATGAACTCGGGATGGCCGGGCAGTGACTGTGGTTCCTTTCTGTCGCTCATTGTGTTGATTTCATCATGTCAACTTTGGTGATATTTTCTGCTGTTGAATCATATTGCAAACGCACGTTACGTTTGCAGTATAGCGCGTTACGTTTGCAATATGATTTAATGGGCATTTAGCATCACAAATTTAGGCATGCTCAAAAATACTGCAGAAATGCATAATTGACTGGCCCGATGAACTCGGGATGGCCGGGCAGTGACTGTGGTTCCTCTCCATTGCTCGTCACACAGCAGTCAGCGTCCATCGGTCAATTAGATGTCATTCTGACACCAAACTGATAGCATCTGACACAAAATCCACTTTTTCCAACTCGTATAGAAGCCAACTATCACATATGTCAGAGAAGGCCCATAATTCACAGTGCTTTCAATTTTAACCATAAAAAAACATAAAACACATAGTTACGTTATAGCTGCGGGTCCAGTTCTGACATTATGTGTAGGCCTATGTGAGGCGACCCCGAATCCCAAGTTTCGGCTCGATAGGTCATTCGGTGCCCGAGCAATGGCCTTAATTGGTGCTGAAAATCCACTTTTTCAGGGCGTTACTACGGGGACCCTGAATGAGCTATCGGACAGAGACATTGGGGTCCGTCTCTATGGGCCGAGGCGGTTTCAATGCACCTAGTCTTGCGACTCTGGGACATTTCTACATGTCGCCATGTCCGTGATATTCAAAATGAATTGAAAATATTGCAAATGTACGAGGCGGTTTCTCAGTCAGAGAACCTTCTAGAGCCCCATAAATCACCGTGCACTATCGACTTGAGCTCTAGAACAGGTTTCTAAAATTTCGGAGCTCTAGGTCTGACGGTTCTTGAATCGTTTGAACGAAAGTAACTATTGAAGGCGGTATAAGACTCTAAGCCCCACACTATGTCCCTATGGCCAAATTGTGTGTGTGTTTTTGTTTTTTTTGCAAAAAGAATAGACACACGTTGTCTTTGGGGTAGGCATATACAGAATCCTCAATATGAAGTCTCTACCTAAAGAATTGGCTGGATGACATAGGGTTGAGTTGCGTGATTTTCACTATATGCAGGTTGACCATATGACAATAGCTCTTTGCTGTTTTTAACAACTTCCGGTTGTCACAGGAAGTTCTTACTCAACACATGTTGTCTTTGGGTTAGACATAAACAGAATCCTGAATATGAAGTCTCTACCTTAAGAATTGACTGAATAACAGATGGTTGAGTTGCGTGATTTTCACTATATGCAGGTTGACCATATGACAATAGCTCTTGGCTGTTTTTAACAACTTCCGGTTGTCACAGGAAGCTCTTGCTTCACACAAGTTGTCTTTGGGGTAGACATAAACAGAATCCTGAATATGAAGTCTCTACCTTAAGAATTGACTGAATGACAGATGGTTGAGTTGCGTGATTTTCACTATCTGCAGGTTGCTTATATGACAATAGCT
This sequence comes from Salmo trutta, assembly GCF_901001165.1. NCBI lineage: Eukaryota > Metazoa > Chordata > Actinopteri > Salmoniformes > Salmonidae > Salmo > Salmo trutta. The sequence continues at coordinate 27,967 of NW_021823103.1, read as the reverse complement.
CTAGGGTGATTTTAACATTTTCCGGTTGCTCCAGGAACCTTAGAATCGACACAGGTAGACCTCACAGTAGCCTGATGGATTGTTATAGAAGACAGGTTCATAAGGCATTCATAACCCACATAGACTTCAGGTTGAATTTAGGAGAATTGTCAATGTATTCCTATGGGGAGAGAAGTCATTGCACACAGTTTGATCTAAACACCTTCTTTTCACTGTGAAGGGTTAATGCCACAGGGTCAAGGTTAGGCTTGCACAGATCGGGAGGACCTCAGGAACGCTCCTGAGGTTGAATTGTGCTTCTAACCCTAATGGTTCTCTCACTGTCACCCATAAGCACTTGACATATTGGTGCAGGCCTCATTTTGGGCCTAGTTTTCTCACGGTTGCTGCGCTCATACCGAGCAAGCTACGGTCAAGCGGGGCGTCTCATTGAACTCGTCTCAGCCTAGAGATAATGGTAATGCCATTGCAGGCTCTTTGTGTCTTTAAGCACCGCACTGTGTCACTCCGTCCTCTCTGTGTGTGTGTTTGAGAGAGCTTTTCTTTGACATCTGATGGGATAAATGACTGATTTACAGTTCATGAGGGTTGCCTAGTCACACATATGAAGTTGTGGAAAGATCTGACCTTTTTAACCCTTCAAAACAGCCCCTATGACACCATTATAAGGCATTTCTGGTTGACACAGGAATCTGAACATTAGGCTCTTATAGAATATTGAGTTTTAAGTGTTTCTCTTAAGAACTGACTTATTTACAGAGGGTTGAACAAGTGTGTGTTGTTTCAGAAAATCACAGAAAATCACAGAAATCTCGCAGAGCTCCGAAACCTGCCTTAACGGACTCATCTGAACACGCTGCAACTGGATATGTAACTTTTTTTTAAAAAAAACCTCTTGTTGTTGAATATCACCAATGTGTCATTGTACAATTTCTCTGAAATGAACATTGGTAAATGCATGGTTCCTTTTCTCCTGACACCGTAGGCTCATGTAGTTTGATGTGAAGCGGTCAAATCAGCACTCTATTTTCCTCTTTGACTATCAATCCCAGAAAAATAGCCTTAACTCGAAAAGCGTCGATGCCTCGACTCCATCCTGTTTGGGGCCAACTGCCCATTATGCCAAACCCACGCAGACCGAGTTTCGTCTTCGAATTATCTTCCGTTTAGGAGAAAAAGCCGTGTCGCGATTGGTGATATATGTTACATTTGCAATATGATTCCATACGCCCTCTCGTGGAATAATCCGGGACTGCAAGGAAATGACCAAAATTTGAAAATTTAATTAAACGGAAACCGAAGGTCCGAGAGACTCCGTTCGATGACTTCCTGGAAGATCCGGCCCCTGAGAGCGGCCCGACGCCGTCCGCGGATTTATCGGACGTGGTCGGACGTCTAGTAAGGGAGGGTACATTTGCAACATGGACTTTCTCACTAACCATACGGATGGCGCACGTGACGTCCCTTCATGTATGTAAGGCATTTATTATATCGCTATTTCTGACTTTCGTGTCGCACCTGCCTGGTTGAATTCTTTTTTCATGTTTTTGTATGCGGGGCGCTGTCCTCAATTAATCGCATGGTGTGCTTTCGCCGTAAAGCCTTTTTGAAATCTGACACAGCGGCTGGATTAACAAGAAGTTAAGCTTTATTTTGATGTATAATACTTGTATTTTCATGAATGTTAAATATTTATATTTCTGTCATTTGAAATTCGCGCTCTGCAATTTCACCGGATGTTGGCCAGGTGGGATGCTACAATCCCACATGCCCATAAGAAGTTTTAACAAGCTCAGAGAGGCAGATCTCAGCCAACTGGTATGCGTGGCCACCGCTACAGCAGAGGACGAGTTAGTTAAGGCAATGTACTGCTAATTCATTGTGTTCTGCACTCGTGGGTTTGACGTCACACAACATTTTTCTCCTTCTTCCTTTTGTATTCTTCATTTATATCACGTTGCTTTGTCTTCCTGTGTCAACACACCATTTGTTTTTGTTGCTTTGTCTGAAGATCACATTTGTAGTGCCCTTTAACAAGCTCAGAAAGGTGTATCTCGGCCAACTGGTAGGAGGGCCACCGCTATAGCACGGGACGAGGTAGTTAAGGCAATTTAGTGCTAAAGATGCCAGCGGTGTTATTTCCCTTGTTTTAATATCGAAATGCTACCAAAGTTTTCATTGACCACACTGAAGATGTGCACAAAAAACAAGAATGATGGCAGCAGTGGGATTCAAACCCACGCCTCCAGAGAGACTGGAGCCTAAATCCAGCACCTTAGACCACTCGGCCACGCTACCCTTCAATGTCAACGACCCCCACACTTTGCCATCTGTTACTTAAGCCTGCTAAGCTCCCATTCATTTCGGTCTCTTCTTTTTCATTTTTCCTTTTGAGTCCTTCGTTTATATCACATTGCTTTTTCTTCCTGTCTCAACACATTATTTGTTTTGCTGCTATGTCTGAAGAGCACATTTATAGAGCCCTTTAACCTCTCTTGGGTAGGGGGCAGTATTTTCACGTCCGGATGAAAAGCGTGCCCAAAGTAAACTGCCTGTTACTCAGGCCCAGAAGCTAGGATATGCATATAATTGGTAGATTTGGATAGGAAACACTCTAAAGTTTCTAAAACTGATAACATGATGTCTGTGTGTATAACACAACTGATAGGACAGGCAAAACCCCAAGGACAAACCATCCCAAAAAATAAGAATTTTCAGCCTTCCACTGTTTCCAATGGCTTTCATGTTTATTATGAGGCGAAGTCCTCCCAGATTGCAGTTCCTAGGGCTTCAACTAGATGTCAACAGAAAGAGTTTCAGGCTGGTTTTTGGAAAAATGAGCTAGAAGTTGTAGTTTTTCTAAGTGGCTCCCATTTTGGCTGAAGTGTTTCCATGCGCGTGGGTGAAAGCGCGTTCTTTGTTATTTCTCTCCGGTAATGAACATACTTTTCTCCGTCTTAAATTTGATCATTTCTTTGCGTATAAGGGTACCTGAGGTTTGATTATAAACGTTGTTGGACTTGTTTGGATAAGTTTATTGGTAACGTTTGGGATTCATTTTGTATGCATTTTGAAGCAGGGAAACCGGTGGATTATTGAATGAAGCGCGCCAGCTAAACTGAGTTTTTATGGCTATAAAGAAGGACTTTATCGAACAAAAGGACCCTTTGTGATGTAACTGGGACCTTTTGGAGTGCCAACAGAAGAAGATCTTCAAAGGTAAGGCATTTATTATATCGCTATTTCTGACTTTCGTGTCGCACCTGCCTGGTTGAATTCTTTTTTCATGTTTTTGTATGCGGGGCGCTGTCCTCAATTAATCGCATGGTGTGCTTTCGCCGTAAAGCCTTTTTGAAATCTGACACAGCGGCTGGATTAACAAGAAGTTAAGCTTTATTTTGATGTATAATACTTGTATTTTCATGAATGTTAAATATTTATATTTCTGTCATTTGAAATTCGCGCTCTGCAATTTCACCGGATGTTGGCCAGGTGGGACGCTACAGTCCCACATGCCCATAAGAAGTTTTAACAAGCTCAGAGAGGCAGATCTCAGCCAACTGGTATGCGTGGCCACCGCTACAACAGAGGACGAGTTAGGCTACAATTTTATAAATTACTATTCGAAACGATTTTTTTTTTTATATTGTCAATCTAAGATTTATAGATGAATATCTCTTGAAAACACCTGTCATAACAGATTTTAAATTAACTTTACAGGGTAATCACACTTTGAGATCAAAGGGGATGCGTACCCAGAAAATGAGCTCGAAAGCCTAGCTCGGCGCCATCTTTGAACAATTGCAAATCACATCTGATATTGTATAATATCGCCAATAATCCCTCACCTTTAGTTGTCTTCATCAGAAAGCACTTCCCGATATCCCAGGTCCATGACAAATGTATTTTCGGTCGAAAAAGTCCATGCTTTATGTTCCATTAGCTTCCTGTTGTTAGCGCGTCCTAAGGCTGTAATCAAATGTGATCCGTGCGCGGCACCTGGCTAACGCAAAATGACTGTTTGCTATTAGTTAGGTTCGTTCAAACATGTCAAACGTTGTATAAAATAATCGTCAGGGCCTGTTTCAACAAGAGAGCCATAGGCAATGTACTGCTAATTCATTGTGTTCTGCACTCGTGGGTTTGACGTCACACAACATTTTTCTCCTTCTTCCTTTTGTATTCTTCATTTATATCACGTTGCTTTTTCTTCCTGTGTCAACACACCATTTGTTTTTGCTGCTTTGTCTGAAGATCACATTTGTAGTGCCCTTTAACAAGCTCAGAAAGGTGTATCTCGGCCAACTGGTAGGAGGGCCACCGCTATAGCACAGGACGAGGTAGTTAAGGCAATTTAGTGCTAAAGATGCCAGCGGTGTTATTTCCCTTGTTTGAATATCGAAATGCTACCAAAGTTTTCATTGACCACACTGAAGATGTGCACAAAAAACAAGAATGATGGCAGCAGTGGGATTCGAACCCACGCCTCCAGAGAGACTGGAGCCTAAATCCAGCGCCTTAGACCACTCGGCCACGCTACCCTTCAATGTCAACAACCCCACACTTTGCCATCTGTTACCTAAGCCTGCTAAGCTCCCGTTCATTTCAGGTCTCTTCTTTTTCATTTTTCCTTTTGAGTCCTTCGTTTATATCACATTGCTTTTTCTTCCTGTCTCAACACATTATTTGTTTTGCTGCTATGTCTGAAGAGCACATTTATAGAGCCCTTTAACCTCTCTTGGGTAGGGGGCAGTATTTTCACGTCCGGATGAAAAGCGTGCCCAAAGTAAACTGCCTGTTACTCAGGCCCAGAAGCTAGGATATGCATATAATTGGTAGATTTGGATAGGAAACACTCTAAAGTTTCTAAAACTGATAACATGATGTCTGTGTGTATAACACAACTGATAAGACAGGCAAAACCCCAAGGACAAACCATCCCAAAAAATAATAATTTTCAGCCTTCCACTGTTTGCAATGGCTTTCATGTTTATTATGAGGCGAAGTCCTCCCAGATTGCAGTTCCTAGGGCTTCAACTAGATGTCAACAGAAAGAGTTTCAGGCTGGTTTTTGGAAAAATGAGCTAGAAGTTGTAGTTTTTCTAAGTGGTTCCCATTTTGGCTGAAGTGTTTCCATGCGCGTGGGTGAAAGCGTGTTCTTTGTTATTTCTCTCCGGTAATGAACATACTTTTCTCCGTCTTAAATTTGATCATTTCTTTGCGTATAAGGGTACCTGAGGTTTGATTATAAACGTTGTTGGACTTGTTTGGATAAGTTTATTGGTAACGTTTGGGATTCATTTTGTATGCATTTTGAAGCAGGGAAACCGGTGGATTATTGAATGAAGCGCGCCAGCTAAACTGAGTTTTTATGGCTATAAAGAAGGACTTTATCGAACAAAAGGACCCTTTGTGATGTAACTGGGACCTTTTGGAGTGCCAACAGAAGAAGATCTTCAAAGGTAAGGCATTTATTATATCGCTATTTCTGACTTTCGTGTCGCACCTGCCTGGTTGAATTATTTTTTCATGTTTTTGTATGCGGGGCGCTGTCCTCAATTAATCGCATGGTGTGCTTTCGCCGTAAAGCCTTTTTGAAATCTGACACAGCGGCTGGATTAACAAGAAGTTAAGCTTTATTTTGATGTATAATACTTGTATTTTCATGAATGTTAAATATTTATATTTCTGTCATTTGAAATTCGCGCTCTGCAATTTCACCGGATGTTGGCCAGGTGGGACGCTACAGTCCCACATGCCCATAAGAAGTTTTAACAAGCTCAGAGAGGCAGATCTCAGCCAACTGGTATGCGTGGCCACCGCTACAGCAGACGACGAGTTAGTTAAGGCAATGTACTGCTAATTCATTGTGTTCTGCACTCGTGGGTTTGACGTCACACAACATTTTTCTCCTTCTTCCTTTTGTATTCTTCATTTATATCACGTTGCTTTTTCTTCCTGTGTCAACACACCATTTGTTTTTGCTGCTTTGTCTGAAGATCACATTTGTAGTGCCCTTTAACAAGCTCAGAAAGGTGTATCTCGGCCAACTGGTAGGAGGGCCACCGCTATAGCACAGGACGAGGTAGTTAAGGCAATTTAGTGCTAAAGATGCCAGCGGTGTTATTTCCCTTGTTTGAATATCGAAATGCTACCAAAGTTTTCATTGACCACACTGAAGATGTGCACAAAAAACAAGAATGATGGCAGCAGTGGGATTCGAACCCACGCCTCCAGAGAGACTGGAGCCTAAATCCAGCGCCTTAGACCACTCGGCCACGCTACCCTTCAATGTCAACAACCCCACACTTTGCCATCTGTTACCTAAGCCTGCTAAGCTCCCGTTCATTTCAGTCTCTTCTTTTTCATTTTTCCTTTTGAGTCCTTCGTTTATATCACATTGCTTTTTCTTCCTGTCTCAACACATTATTTGTTTTGCTGCTATGTCTGAAGAGCACATTTATAGAGCCCTTTAACCTCTCTTGGGTAGGGGGCAGTATTTTCACGTCCGGATGAAAAGCGTGCCCAAAGTAAACTGCCTGTTACTCAGGCCCAGAAGCTAGGATATGCATATAATTGGTAGATTTGGATAGGAAACACTCTAAAGTTTCTAAAACTGATAACATGATGTCTGTGTGTATAACACAACTGATAAGACAGGCAAAACCCCAAGGACAAACCATCCCAAAAAATAATAATTTTCAGCCTTCCACTGTTTGCAATGGCTTTCATGTTTATTATGAGGCGAAGTCCTCCCAGATTGCAGTTCCTAGGGCTTCAACTAGATGTCAACAGAAAGAGTTTCAGGCTGGTTTTTGGAAAAATGAGCTAGAAGTTGTAGTTTTTCTAAGTGGCTCCCATTTTGGCTGAAGTGTTTCCATGCGCGTGGGTGAAAGCGTGTTCTTTGTTATTTCTCTCCGGTAATGAACATACTTTTCTCCGTCTTAAATTTGATCATTTCTTTGCGTATAAGGGTACCTGAGGTTTGATTATAAACGTTGTTGGACTTGTTTGGATAAGTTTATTGGTAACGTTTGTGATTCATTTTGTATGCATTTTGAAGCAGGGAAACCGGTGGATTATTGAATGAAGCGCGCCAGCTAAACTGAGTTTTTATGGCTATAAAGAAGGACTTTATCGAACAAAAGGACCCTTTGTGATGTAACTGGGACCTTTTGGAGTGCCAACAGAAGAAGATCTTCAAAGGTAAGGCATTTATTATATCGCTATTTCTGACTTTCGTGTCGCACCTGCCTGGTTGAATTCTTTTTTCATGTTTTTGTATGCGGGGCGCTGTCCTCAATTAATCGCATGGTGTGCTTTCGCCGTAAAGCCTTTTTGAAATCTGACACAGCGGCTGGATTAACAAGAAGTTAAGCTTTATTTTGATGTATAATACTTGTATTTTCATGAATGTTAAATATTTATATTTCTGTCATTTGAAATTCGCGCTCTGCAATTTCACCGGATGTTGGCCAGGTGGGACGCTACAGTCCCACATGCCCATAAGAAGTTTTAACAAGCTCAGAGAGGCAGATCTCAGCCAACTGGTATGCGTGGCCACCGCTACAGCAGACGACGAGTTAGTTAAGGCAATGTACTGCTAATTCATTGTGTTCTGCACTCGTGGGTTTGACGTCACACAACATTTTTCTCCTTCTTCCTTTTGTATTCTTCATTTATATCACGTTGCTTTTTCTTCCTGTGTCAACACACCATTTGTTTTTGCTGCTTTGTCTGAAGATCACATTTGTAGTGCCCTTTAACAAGCTCAGAAAGGTGTATCTCGGCCAACTGGTAGGAGGGCCACCGCTATAGCACAGGACGAGGTAGTTAAGGCAATTTAGTGCTAAAGATGCCAGCGGTGTTATTTCCCTTGTTTGAATATCGAAATGCTACCAAAGTTTTCATTGACCACACTGAAGATGTGCACAAAAAACAAGAATGATGGCAGCAGTGGGATTCGAACCCACGCCTCCAGAGAGACTGGAGCCTAAATCCAGCGCCTTAGACCACTCGGCCACGCTACCCTTCAATGTCAACAACCCCACACTTTGCCATCTGTTACCTAAGCCTGCTAAGCTCCCGTTCATTTCAGTCTCTTCTTTTTCATTTTTCCTTTTGAGTCCTTCGTTTATATCACATTGCTTTTTCTTCCTGTCTCAACACATTATTTGTTTTGCTGCTATGTCTGAAGAGCACATTTATAGAGCCCTGCAGCACTAACCTTTGATGATCTTCATCAGATGACACACCTAGGACATTGTGTTATACAATACATGCATGTCTGTTCAATCAAGTTCATATTTATATCAAAAACCAGCTTTTTACATTAGCATGTGACGTTCAGAACTAGCATTCCCACCGAACACTTCCGGTGATTTTACTAAATTACTCACGATAAACGTTCACAAAAAGCATAACAATTATTTTAAGAATTATAGATACAGAACTCCTCTATGCACTCGATATGTCCGATTTTAAAATAGCTTTTCGGATGAAGCACATTTTGCAATAATGTAAGTACATAGCCCGGCGTTACAGGGCTAGCTATTTAGACACCCACCCAGTGTAGCCTTCACCAAAATCACATTTCCTATAAGAAAATGTTCTTACCTTGCTTGTTCTTCATCAGAATACACTGCCAGGACTTCTACTTCAATAACAAATGTAGGTTTGGTCCCAAATAATCCATCGTTATATCCAAACAGCGACGTTTTGTTCGTGCGTTCTAGACACTATCCCAACGCTAAATCTCGGCCACGAGCATGACGCAAAATATGACAAAAAATTTCGAAATATTCCATTACCGTACTTCGAAGCATGTCAACCGCTGTTTAAAACCAATATTTATGCAATTTATCTCGTAGAGAAGCGATAATATTCCGACCGGGGAATCTGCCTGTCTGTAAACTGAGGAAAAAACCAAAAGCCGGGGGCGGGGCGTGTCACGCGCCTAAGGCTTAGTCCATTGACTGACCACTCAGCATTTGCTCTCGTGTGCTTCAGCCAGGGCTTGAATGACATCATTCCTGTTTTTCCCGGGCTGTGAGACTCCATTGTTGACGTGACAAGTGTCACGTAAGAGCAGAGATCCTTTGTAAACGACAGAGATAATAAAGAAGGGCAAGAAATGTTCAGACAGGGTACTTCCTGAACAGAAGCATCTCAGGTTTTTGCCTGCCATAGGAGTTCTGTTATACTCACAGACACCATAACCTCTCTTGGGTAGGGGGCAGTATTTTCACGTCCGGATGAAAAGCGTGCCCAAAGTAAACTGCCTGTTACTCAGGCCCAGAAGCTAGGATATGCATATAATTGGTAGATTTGGATAGGAAACACTCTAAAGTTTCTAAAACTGATAACATGATGTCTGTGTGTATAACACAACTGATAAGACAGGCAAAACCCCAAGGACAAACCATCCCAAAAAATAATAATTTTCAGCCTTCCACTGTTTGCAATGGCTTTCATGTTTATTATGAGGCGAAGTCCTCCCAGATTGCAGTTCCTAGGGCTTCAACTAGATGTCAACAGAAAGAGTTTCAGGCTGGTTTTTGGAAAAATGAGCTAGAAGTTGTAGTTTTTCTAAGTGGCTCCCATTTTGGCTGAAGTGTTTCCATGCGCGTGGGTGAAAGCGTGTTCTTTGTTATTTCTCTCCGGTAATGAACATACTTTTCTCCGTATTAAATTTGATCATTTCTTTGCGTATAAGGGTACCTGAGGTTTGATTATAAACGTTGTTGGACTTGTTTGGATAAGTTTATTGGTAACGTTTGGGATTCATTTTGTATGCATTTTGAAGCAGGGAAACCGGTGGATTATTGAATGAAGCGCGCCAGCTAAACTGAGTTTTTATGGCTATAAAGAAGGACTTTATCGAACAAAAGGACCCTTTGTGATGTAACTGGGACCTTTTGGAGTGCCAACAGAAGAAGATCTTCAAAGGTAAGGCATTTATTATATCGCTATTTCTGACTTTCGTGTCGCACCTGCCTGGTTGAATTCTTTTTTCATGTTTTTGTATGCGGGGCGCTGTCCTCAATTAATCGCATGGTGTGCTTTCGCCGTAAAGCCTTTTTGAAATCTGACACAGCGGCTGGATTAACAAGAAGTTAAGCTTTATTTTGATGTATAATACTTGTATTTTCATGAATGTTAAATATTTATATTTCTGTCATTTGAAATTCGCGCTCTGCAATTTCACCGGATGTTGGCCAGGTGGGACGCTACAGTCCCACATGCCCATAAGAAGTTTTAACAAGCTCAGAGAGGCAGATCTCAGCCAACTGGTATGCGTGGCCACCGCTACAGCAGACGACGAGTTAGTTAAGGCAATGTACTGCTAATTCATTGTGTTCTGCACTCGTGGGTTTGACGTCACACAACATTTTTCTCCTTCTTCCTTTTGTATTCTTCATTTATATCACGTTGCTTTTTCTTCCTGTGTCAACACACCATTTGTTTTTGCTGCTTTGTCTGAAGATCACATTTGTAGTGCCCTTTAACAAGCTCAGAAAGGTGTATCTCGGCCAACTGGTAGGAGGGCCACCGCTATAGCACAGGACGAGGTAGTTAAGGCAATTTAGTGCTAAAGATGCCAGCGGTGTTATTTCCCTTGTTTGAATATCGAAATGCTACCAAAGTTTTCATTGACCACACTGAAGATGTGCACAAAAAACAAGAATGATGGCAGCAGTGGGATTCGAACCCACGCCTCCAGAGAGACTGGAGCCTAAATCCAGCGCCTTAGACCACTCGGCCACGCTACCCTTCAATGTCAACAACCCCACACTTTGCCATCTGTTACCTAAGCCTGCTAAGCTCCCGTTCATTTCAGTCTCTTCTTTTTCATTTTTCCTTTTGAGTCCTTCGTTTATATCACATTGCTTTTTCTTCCTGTCTCAACACATTATTTGTTTTGCTGCTATGTCTGAAGAGCACATTTATAGAGCCCTTTAACCTCTCTTGGGTAGGGGGCAGTATTTTCACGTCCGGATGAAAAGCGTGCCCAAAGTAAACTGCCTGTTACTCAGGCCCAGAAGCTAGGATATGCATATAATTGGTAGATTTGGATAGGAAACACTCTAAAGTTTCTAAAACTGATAACATGATGTCTGTGTGTATAACACAACTGATAAGACAGGCAAAACCCCAAGGACAAACCATCCCAAAAAATAATAATTTTCAGCCTTCCACTGTTTGCAATGGCTTTCATGTTTATTATGAGGCGAAGTCCTCCCAGATTGCAGTTCCTAGGGCTTCAACTAGATGTCAACAGAAAGAGTTTCAGGCTGGTTTTTGGAAAAATGAGCTAGAAGTTGTAGTTTTTCTAAGTGGCTCCCATTTTGGCTGAAGTGTTTCCATGCGCGTGGGTGAAAGCGTGTTCTTTGTTATTTCTCTCCGGTAATGAACATACTTTTCTCCGTATTAAATTTGATCATTTCTTTGCGTATAAGGGTACCTGAGGTTTGATTATAAACGTTGTTGGACTTGTTTGGATAAGTTTATTGGTAACGTTTGGGATTCATTTTGTATGCATTTTGAAGCAGGGAAACCGGTGGATTATTGAATGAAGCGCGCCAGCTAAACTGAGTTTTTATGGCTATAAAGAAGGACTTTATCGAACAAAAGGACCCTTTGTGATGTAACTGGGACCTTTTGGAGTGCCAACAGAAGAAGATCTTCAAAGGTAAGGCATTTATTATATCGCTATTTCTGACTTTCGTGTCGCACCTGCCTGGTTGAATTCTTTTTTCATGTTTTTGTATGCGGGGCGCTGTCCTCAATTAATCGCATGGTGTGCTTTCGCCGTAAAGCCTTTTTGAAATCTGACACAGCGGCTGGATTAACAAGAAGTTAAGCTTTATTTTGATGTATAATACTTGTATTTTCATGAATGTTAAATATTTATATTTCTGTCATTTGAAATTCGCGCTCTGCAATTTCACCGGATGTTGGCCAGGTGGGACGCTACAGTCCCACATGCCCATAAGAAGTTTTAACAAGCTCAGAGAGGCAGATCTCAGCCAACTGGTATGCGTGGCCACCGCTACAGCAGACGACGAGTTAGTTAAGGCAATGTACTGCTAATTCATTGTGTTCTGCACTCGTGGGTTTGACGTCACACAACATTTTTCTCCTTCTTCCTTTTGTATTCTTCATTTATATCACGTTGCTTTTTCTTCCTGTGTCAACACACCATTTGTTTTTGCTGCTTTGTCTGAAGATCACATTTGTAGTGCCCTTTAACAAGCTCAGAAAGGTGTATCTCGGCCAACTGGTAGGAGGGCCACCGCTATAGCACAGGACGAGGTAGTTAAGGCAATTTAGTGCTAAAGATGCCAGCGGTGTTATTTCCCTTGTTTGAATATCGAAATGCTACCAAAGTTTTCATTGACCACACTGAAGATGTGCACAAAAAACAAGAATGATGGCAGCAGTGGGATTCGAACCCACGCCTCCAGAGAGACTGGAGCCTAAATCCAGCGCCTTAGACCACTCGGCCACGCTACCCTTCAATGTCAACAACCCCACACTTTGCCATCTGTTACCTAAGCCTGCTAAGCTCCCGTTCATTTCAGTCTCTTCTTTTTCATTTTTCCTTTTGAGTCCTTCGTTTATATCACATTGCTTTTTCTTCCTGTCTCAACACATTATTTGTTTTGCTGCTATGTCTGAAGAGCACATTTATAGAGCCCTTTAACCTCTCTTGGGTAGGGGGCAGTATTTTCACGTCCGGATGAAAAGCGTGCCCAAAGTAAACTGCCTGTTACTCAGGCCCAGAAGCTAGGATATGCATATAATTGGTAGATTTGGATAGGAAACACTCTAAAGTTTCTAAAACTGATAACATGATGTCTGTGTGTATAACACAACTGATAAGACAGGCAAAACCCCAAGGACAAACCATCCCAAAAAATAATAATTTTCAGCCTTCCACTGTTTGCAATGGCTTTCATGTTTATTATGAGGCGAAGTCCTCCCAGATTGCAGTTCCTAGGGCTTCAACTAGATGTCAACAGAAAGAGTTTCAGGCTGGTTTTTGGAAAAATGAGCTAGAAGTTGTAGTTTTTCTAAGTGGCTCCCATTTTGGCTGAAGTGTTTCCATGCGCGTGGGTGAAAGCGTGTTCTTTGTTATTTCTCTCCGGTAATGAACATACTTTTCTCCGTATTAAATTTGATCATTTCTTTGCGTATAAGGGTACCTGAGGTTTGATTATAAACGTTGTTGGACTTGTTTGGATAAGTTTATTGGTAACGTTTGGGATTCATTTTGTATGCATTTTGAAGCAGGGAAACCGGTGGATTATTGAATGAAGCGCGCCAGCTAAACTGAGTTTTTATGGCTATAAAGAAGGACTTTATCGAACAAAAGGACCCTTTGTGATGTAACTGGGACCTTTTGGAGTGCCAACAGAAGAAGATCTTCAAAGGTAAGGCATTTATTATATCGCTATTTCTGACTTTCGTGTCGCACCTGCCTGGTTGAATTCTTTTTTCATGTTTTTGTATGCGGGGCGCTGTCCTCAATTAATCGCATGGTGTGCTTTCGCCGTAAAGCCTTTTTGAAATCTGACACAGCGGCTGGATTAACAAGAAGTTAAGCTTTATTTTGATGTATAATACTTGTATTTTCATGAATGTTAAATATTTATATTTCTGTCATTTGAAATTCGCGCTCTGCAATTTCACCGGATGTTGGCCAGGTGGGACGCTACAGTCCCACATGCCCATAAGAAGTTTTAACAAGCTCAGAGAGGCAGATCTCAGCCAACTGGTATGCGTGGCCACCGCTACAGCAGACGACGAGTTAGTTAAGGCAATGTACTGCTAATTCATTGTGTTCTGCACTCGTGGGTTTGACGTCACACAACATTTTTCTCCTTCTTCCTTTTGTATTCTTCATTTATATCACGTTGCTTTTTCTTCCTGTGTCAACACACCATTTGTTTTTGCTGCTTTGTCTGAAGATCACATTTGTAGTGCCCTTTAACAAGCTCAGAAAGGTGTATCTCGGCCAACTGGTAGGAGGGCCACCGCTATAGCACAGGACGAGGTAGTTAAGGCAATTTAGTGCTAAAGATGCCAGCGGTGTTATTTCCCTTGTTTGAATATCGAAATGCTACCAAAGTTTTCATTGACCACACTGAAGATGTGCACAAAAAACAAGAATGATGGCAGCAGTGGGATTCGAACCCACGCCTCCAGAGAGACTGGAGCCTAAATCCAGCGCCTTAGACCACTCGGCCACGCTACCCTTCAATGTCAACAACCCCACACTTTGCCATCTGTTACCTAAGCCTGCTAAGCTCCCGTTCATTTCAGTCTCTTCTTTTTCATTTTTCCTTTTGAGTCCTTCGTTTATATCACATTGCTTTTTCTTCCTGTCTCAACACATTATTTGTTTTGCTGCTATGTCTGAAGAGCACATTTATAGAGCCCTTTAACCTCTCTTGGGTAGGGGGCAGTATTTTCACGTCCGGATGAAAAGCGTGCCCAAAGTAAACTGCCTGTTACTCAGGCCCAGAAGCTAGGATATGCATATAATTGGTAGATTTGGATAGGAAACACTCTAAAGTTTCTAAAACTGATAACATGATGTCTGTGTGTATAACACAACTGATAAGACAGGCAAAACCCCAAGGACAAACCATCCCAAAAAATAATAATTTTCAGCCTTCCACTGTTTGCAATGGCTTTCATGTTTATTATGAGGCGAAGTCCTCCCAGATTGCAGTTCCTAGGGCTTCAACTAGATGTCAACAGAAAGAGTTTCAGGCTGGTTTTTGGAAAAATGAGCTAGAAGTTGTAGTTTTTCTAAGTGGCTCCCATTTTGGCTGAAGTGTTTCCATGCGCGTGGGTGAAAGCGTGTTCTTTGTTATTTCTCTCCGGTAATGAACATACTTTTCTCCGTATTAAATTTGATCATTTCTTTGCGTATAAGGGTACCTGAGGTTTGATTATAAACGTTGTTGGACTTGTTTGGATAAGTTTATTGGTAACGTTTGGGATTCATTTTGTATGCATTTTGAAGCAGGGAAACCGGTGGATTATTGAATGAAGCGCGCCAGCTAAACTGAGTTTTTATGGCTATAAAGAAGGACTTTATCGAACAAAAGGACCCTTTGTGATGTAACTGGGACCTTTTGGAGTGCCAACAGAAGAAGATCTTCAAAGGTAAGGCATTTATTATATCGCTATTTCTGACTTTCGTGTCGCACCTGCCTGGTTGAATTCTTTTTTCATGTTTTTGTATGCGGGGCGCTGTCCTCAATTAATCGCATGGTGTGCTTTCGCCGTAAAGCCTTTTTGAAATCTGACACAGCGGCTGGATTAACAAGAAGTTAAGCTTTATTTTGATGTATAATACTTGTATTTTCATGAATGTTAAATATTTATATTTCTGTCATTTGAAATTCGCGCTCTGCAATTTCACCGGATGTTGGCCAGGTGGGACGCTACAGTCCCACATGCCCATAAGAAGTTTTAACAAGCTCAGAGAGGCAGATCTCAGCCAACTGGTATGCGTGGCCACCGCTACAGCAGACGACGAGTTAGTTAAGGCAATGTACTGCTAATTCATTGTGTTCTGCACTCGTGGGTTTGACGTCACACAACATTTTTCTCCTTCTTCCTTTTGTATTCTTCATTTATATCACGTTGCTTTTTCTTCCTGTGTCAACACACCATTTGTTTTTGCTGCTTTGTCTGAAGATCACATTTGTAGTGCCCTTTAACAAGCTCAGAAAGGTGTATCTCGGCCAACTGGTAGGAGGGCCACCGCTATAGCACAGGACGAGGTAGTTAAGGCAATTTAGTGCTAAAGATGCCAGCGGTGTTATTTCCCTTGTTTGAATATCGAAATGCTACCAAAGTTTTCATTGACCACACTGAAGATGTGCACAAAAAACAAGAATGATGGCAGCAGTGGGATTCGAACCCACGCCTCCAGAGAGACTGGAGCCTAAATCCAGCGCCTTAGACCACTCGGCCACGCTACCCTTCAATGTCAACAACCCCACACTTTGCCATCTGTTACCTAAGCCTGCTAAGCTCCCGTTCATTTCAGTCTCTTCTTTTTCATTTTTCCTTTTGAGTCCTTCGTTTATATCACATTGCTTTTTCTTCCTGTCTCAACACATTATTTGTTTTGCTGCTATGTCTGAAGAGCACATTTATAGAGCCCTTTAACCTCTCTTGGGTAGGGGGCAGTATTTTCACGTCCGGATGAAAAGCGTGCCCAAAGTAAACTGCCTGTTACTCAGGCCCAGAAGCTAGGATATGCATATAATTGGTAGATTTGGATAGGAAACACTCTAAAGTTTCTAAAACTGATAACATGATGTCTGTGTGTATAACACAACTGATAAGACAGGCAAAACCCCAAGGACAAACCATCCCAAAAAATAATAATTTTCAGCCTTCCACTGTTTGCAATGGCTTTCATGTTTATTATGAGGCGAAGTCCTCCCAGATTGCAGTTCCTAGGGCTTCAACTAGATGTCAACAGAAAGAGTTTCAGGCTGGTTTTTGGAAAAATGAGCTAGAAGTTGTAGTTTTTCTAAGTGGCTCCCATTTTGGCTGAAGTGTTTCCATGCGCGTGGGTGAAAGCGTGTTCTTTGTTATTTCTCTCCGGTAATGAACATACTTTTCTCCGTATTAAATTTGATCATTTCTTTGCGTATAAGGGTACCTGAGGTTTGATTATAAACGTTGTTGGACTTGTTTGGATAAGTTTATTGGTAACGTTTGGGATTCATTTTGTATGCATTTTGAAGCAGGGAAACCGGTGGATTATTGAATGAAGCGCGCCAGCTAAACTGAGTTTTTATGGCTATAAAGAAGGACTTTATCGAACAAAAGGACCCTTTGTGATGTAACTGGGACCTTTTGGAGTGCCAACAGAAGAAGATCTTCAAAGGTAAGGCATTTATTATATCGCTATTTCTGACTTTCGTGTCGCACCTGCCTGGTTGAATTCTTTTTTCATGTTTTTGTATGCGGGGCGCTGTCCTCAATTAATCGCATGGTGTGCTTTCGCCGTAAAGCCTTTTTGAAATCTGACACAGCGGCTGGATTAACAAGAAGTTAAGCTTTATTTTGATGTATAATACTTGTATTTTCATGAATGTTAAATATTTATATTTCTGTCATTTGAAATTCGCGCTCTGCAATTTCACCGGATGTTGGCCAGGTGGGACGCTACAGTCCCACATGCCCATAAGAAGTTTTAACAAGCTCAGAGAGGCAGATCTCAGCCAACTGGTATGCGTGGCCACCGCTACAGCAGACGACGAGTTAGTTAAGGCAATGTACTGCTAATTCATTGTGTTCTGCACTCGTGGGTTTGACGTCACACAACATTTTTCTCCTTCTTCCTTTTGTATTCTTCATTTATATCACGTTGCTTTTTCTTCCTGTGTCAACACACCATTTGTTTTTGCTGCTTTGTCTGAAGATCACATTTGTAGTGCCCTTTAACAAGCTCAGAAAGGTGTATCTCGGCCAACTGGTAGGAGGGCCACCGCTATAGCACAGGACGAGGTAGTTAAGGCAATTTAGTGCTAAAGATGCCAGCGGTGTTATTTCCCTTGTTTGAATATCGAAATGCTACCAAAGTTTTCATTGACCACACTGAAGATGTGCACAAAAAACAAGAATGATGGCAGCAGTGGGATTCGAACCCACGCCTCCAGAGAGACTGGAGCCTAAATCCAGCGCCTTAGACCACTCGGCCACGCTACCCTTCAATGTCAACAACCCCACACTTTGCCATCTGTTACCTAAGCCTGCTAAGCTCCCGTTCATTTCAGTCTCTTCTTTTTCATTTTTCCTTTTGAGTCCTTCGTTTATATCACATTGCTTTTTCTTCCTGTCTCAACACATTATTTGTTTTGCTGCTATGTCTGAAGAGCACATTTATAGAGCCCTTTAACCTCTCTTGGGTAGGGGGCAGTATTTTCACGTCCGGATGAAAAGCGTGCCCAAAGTAAACTGCCTGTTACTCAGGCCCAGAAGCTAGGATATGCATATAATTGGTAGATTTGGATAGGAAACACTCTAAAGTTTCTAAAACTGATAACATGATGTCTGTGTGTATAACACAACTGATAAGACAGGCAAAACCCCAAGGACAAACCATCCCAAAAAATAATAATTTTCAGCCTTCCACTGTTTGCAATGGCTTTCATGTTTATTATGAGGCGAAGTCCTCCCAGATTGCAGTTCCTAGGGCTTCAACTAGATGTCAACAGAAAGAGTTTCAGGCTGGTTTTTGGAAAAATGAGCTAGAAGTTGTAGTTTTTCTAAGTGGCTCCCATTTTGGCTGAAGTGTTTCCATGCGCGTGGGTGAAAGCGCGTTCTTTGTTATTTCTCTCCGGTAATGAACATACTTTTCTCCGTATTAAATTTGATCATTTCTTTGCGTATAAGGGTACCTGAGGTTTGATTATAAACGTTGTTGGACTTGTTTGGATAAGTTTATTGGTAACGTTTGGGATTCATTTTGTATGCATTTTGAAGCAGGGAAACCGGTGGATTATTGAATGAAGCGCGCCAGCTAAACTGAGTTTTTATGGCTATAAAGAAGGACTTTATCGAACAAAAGGACCCTTTGTGATGTAACTGGGACCTTTTGGAGTGCCAACAGAAGAAGATCTTCAAAGGTAAGGCATTTATTATATCGCTATTTCTGACTTTCGTGTCGCACCTGCCTGGTTGAATTCTTTTTTCATGTTTTTGTATGCGGGGCGCTGTCCTCAATTAATCGCATGGTGTGCTTTCGCCGTAAAGCCTTTTTGAAATCTGACACAGCGGCTGGATTAACAAGAAGTTAAGCTTTATTTTGATGTATAATACTTGTATTTTCATGAATGTTAAATATTTATATTTCTGTCATTTGAAATTCGCGCTCTGCAATTTCACCGGATGTTGGCCAGGTGGGACGCTACAGTCCCACATGCCCATAAGAAGTTTTAACAAGCTCAGAGAGGCAGATCTCAGCCAACTGGTATGCGTGGCCACCGCTACAGCAGACGACGAGTTAGTTAAGGCAATGTACTGCTAATTCATTGTGTTCTGCACTCGTGGGTTTGACGTCACACAACATTTTTCTCCTTCTTCCTTTTGTATTCTTCATTTATATCACGTTGCTTTTTCTTCCTGTGTCAACACACCATTTGTTTTTGCTGCTTTGTCTGAAGATCACATTTGTAGTGCCCTTTAACAAGCTCAGAAAGGTGTATCTCGGCCAACTGGTAGGAGGGCCACCGCTATAGCACAGGACGAGGTAGTTAAGGCAATTTAGTGCTAAAGATGCCAGCGGTGTTATTTCCCTTGTTTGAATATCGAAATGCTACCAAAGTTTTCATTGACCACACTGAAGATGTGCACAAAAAACAAGAATGATGGCAGCAGTGGGATTCGAACCCACGCCTCCAGAGAGACTGGAGCCTAAATCCAGCGCCTTAGACCACTCGGCCACGCTACCCTTCAATGTCAACAACCCCACACTTTGCCATCTGTTACCTAAGCCTGCTAAGCTCCCGTTCATTTCAGTCTCTTCGAAACGTACTATGACTAATTTCTCAAACATATGACTATTTTACAGCTATTTAAAGACAAGAATCTCGTTAATCTAACCCACTGTCCGATTTCAAAAAGGCTTTACAACGAAAGCAAAACATTAGATTATGTCAGCAGAGTGCCCAGCCAGAAAAATCAGACAGCTTTTTTTCAAGCTAGCATATCATGTCACATAAACCCAAACCACAGCTAAATGCAGCACTAACCTTTGATGATCTTCATCAGATGACACACCTAGGACATTGTGTTATACAATACATGCATGTCTGTTCAATCAAGTTCATATTTATATCAAAAAACAGCTTTCGCATTAGCATGTGACGTTCAGAAAACGCATAACCCCCCGGCAAACTTCCGTTGAATTTACTACTAAATTACTCACGATAAACGTTCACAAAAAGCATAACAATTATTTTAAGAATTATAGATACAGAACTCCTCTATGCACTCGATATGTCCGATTTTAAAATAGCTTTTCGGATGAAGCACATTTTGCAATAATGTAAGTACATAGCCCGGCGTTACAGGGCTAGCTATTTAGACACCCACCCAGTGTAGCCTTCACCAAAATCACATTTCCTATAAGAAAAATGTTCTTACCTTGCTTGTTCTTCATCAGAATACACTGCCAGGACTTCTACTTCAATAACAAATGTAGGTTTGGTCCCAAATAATCCATCGTTATATCCAAACAGCGACGTTTTGTTCGTGCGTTCTAGACACTATCCCAACGCTAAATCTCGGCCACGAGCATGACGCAAAATATGACAAAAAATTTCGAAATATTCCATTACCGTACTTCGAAGCATGTCAACCGCTGTTTAAAACCAATATTTATGCAATTTATCTCGTAGAGAAGCGATAATATTCCGACCGGGAATCTGCCTGTCTGTAAACTGAGGAAAAAACCAAAAGCCGGGGGCGGGGCGTGTCACGCGCCTAAGGCTTAGTCCATTGACTGACCACTCAGCATTTGCTCTCGTGTGCTTCAGCCAGGGCTTTGAATGACATCATTCCTGTTTTTCCCGGGCTGTGAGACTCCATTGTTGACGTGACAAGTGTCACGTAAGAGCAGAGATCCTTTGTAAACGACAGAGATAATAAAGAAGGGCAAGAAATGTTCAGACAGGGTACTTCCTGAACAGAAGCATCTCAGGTTTTTGCCTGCCATAGGAGTTCTGTTATACTCACAGACACCATTCAAACAGTTTCAGAAACTTTGGAGTGTTTTCTCTCCAAAGCTAATAATTATATGCATATTCCAGTTTCTGGGCAGGACTAATAATCAGATTAAATCGGGTACGTTTTTTATCCAGCCGTGAAATTACTGCCCCCTAGATGTAACAGGTTAACCTCTCTTGGGTAGGGGGCAGTATTTTCACGTCCGGATGAAAAGCGTGCCCAAAGTAAACTGCCTGTTACTCAGGCCCAGAAGCTAGGATATGCATATAATTGGTAGATTTGGATAGGAAACACTCTAAAGTTTCTAAAACTGATAACATGATGTCTGTGTGTATAACACAACTGATAAGACAGGCAAAACCCCAAGGACAAACCATCCCAAAAAATAATAATTTTCAGCCTTCCACTGTTTGCAATGGCTTTCATGTTTATTATGAGGCGAAGTCCTCCCAGATTGCAGTTCCTAGGGCTTCAACTAGATGTCAACAGAAAGAGTTTCAGGCTGGTTTTTGGAAAAATGAGCTAGAAGTTGTAGTTTTTCTAAGTGGTTCCCATTTTGGCTGAAGTGTTTCCATGCGCGTGGGTGAAAGCGTGTTCTTTGTTATTTCTCTCCGGTAATGAACATACTTTTCTCCGTCTTAAATTTGATCATTTCTTTGCGTATAAGGGTACCTGAGGTTTGATTATAAACGTTGTTGGACTTGTTTGGATAAGTTTATTGGTAACGTTTGGGATTCATTTTGTATGCATTTTGAAGCAGGGAAACCGGTGGATTATTGAATGAAGCGCGCCAGCTAAACTGAGTTTTTATGGCTATAAAGAAGGACTTTATCGAACAAAAGGACCCTTTGTGATGTAACTGGGACCTTTTGGAGTGCCAACAGAAGAAGATCTTCAAAGGTAAGGCATTTATTATATCGCTATTTCTGACTTTCGTGTCGCACCTGCCTGGTTGAATTCTTTTTTCATGTTTTTGTATGCGGGGCGCTGTCCTCAATTAATCGCATGGTGTGCTTTCGCCGTAAAGCCTTTTTGAAATCTGACACAGCGGCTGGATTAACAAGAAGTTAAGCTTTATTTTGATGTATAATACTTGTATTTTCATGAATGTTAAATATTTATATTTCTGTCATTTGAAATTCGCGCTCTGCAATTTCACCGGATGTTGGCCAGGTGGGACGCTACAGTCCCACATGCCCATAAGAAGTTTTAACAAGCTCAGAGAGGCAGATCTCAGCCAACTGGTATGCGTGGCCACCGCTACAGCAGACGACGAGTTAGTTAAGGCAATGTACTGCTAATTCATTGTGTTCTGCACTCGTGGGTTTGACGTCACACAACATTTTTCTCCTTCTTCCTTTTGTATTCTTCATTTATATCACGTTGCTTTTTCTTCCTGTGTCAACACACCATTTGTTTTTGCTGCTTTGTCTGAAGATCACATTTGTAGTGCCCTTTAACAAGCTCAGAAAGGTGTATCTCGGCCAACTGGTAGGAGGGCCACCGCTATAGCACAGGACGAGGTAGTTAAGGCAATTTAGTGCTAAAGATGCCAGCGGTGTTATTTCCCTTGTTTGAATATCGAAATGCTACCAAAGTTTTCATTGACCACACTGAAGATGTGCACAAAAAACAAGAATGATGGCAGCAGTGGGATTCGAACCCACGCCTCCAGAGAGACTGGAGCCTAAATCCAGCGCCTTAGACCACTCGGCCACGCTACCCTTCAATGTCAACAACCCCACACTTTGCCATCTGTTACCTAAGCCTGCTAAGCTCCCGTTCATTTCAGTCTCTTCTTTTTCATTTTTCCTTTTGAGTCCTTCGTTTATATCACATTGCTTTTTCTTCCTGTCTCAACACATTATTTGTTTTGCTGCTATGTCTGAAGAGCACATTTATAGAGCCCTTTAACCTCTCTTGGGTAGGGGGCAGTATTTTCACGTCCGGATGAAAAGCGTGCCCAAAGTAAACTGCCTGTTACTCAGGCCCAGAAGCTAGGATATGCATATAATTGGTAGATTTGGATAGGAAACACTCTAAAGTTTCTAAAACTGATAACATGATGTCTGTGTGTATAACACAACTGATAAGACAGGCAAAACCCCAAGGACAAACCATCCCAAAAAATAATAATTTTCAGCCTTCCACTGTTTGCAATGGCTTTCATGTTTATTATGAGGCGAAGTCCTCCCAGATTGCAGTTCCTAGGGCTTCAACTAGATGTCAACAGAAAGAGTTTCAGGCTGGTTTTTGGAAAAATGAGCTAGAAGTTGTAGTTTTTCTAAGTGGCTCCCATTTTGGCTGAAGTGTTTCCATGCGCGTGGGTGAAAGCGTGTTCTTTGTTATTTCTCTCCGGTAATGAACATACTTTTCTCCGTCTTAAATTTGATCATTTCTTTGCGTATAAGGGTACCTGAGGTTTGATTATAAACGTTGTTGGACTTGTTTGGATAAGTTTATTGGTAACGTTTGGGATTCATTTTGTATGCATTTTGAAGCAGGGAAACCGGTGGATTATTGAATGAAGCGCGCCAGCTAAACTGAGTTTTTATGGCTATAAAGAAGGACTTTATCGAACAAAAGGACCCTTTGTGATGTAACTGGGACCTTTTGGAGTGCCAACAGAAGAAGATCTTCAAAGGTAAGGCATTTATTATATCGCTATTTCTGACTTTCGTGTCGCACCTGCCTGGTTGAATTATTTTTTCATGTTTTTGTATGCGGGGCGCTGTCCTCAATTAATCGCATGGTGTGCTTTCGCCGTAAAGCCTTTTTGAAATCTGACACAGCGGCTGGATTAACAAGAAGTTAAGCTTTATTTTGATGTATAATACTTGTATTTTCATGAATGTTAAATATTTATATTTCTGTCATTTGAAATTCGCGCTCTGCAATTTCACCGGATGTTGGCCAGGTGGGACGCTACAGTCCCACATGCCCATAAGAAGTTTTAACAAGCTCAGAGAGGCAGATCTCAGCCAACTGGTATGCGTGGCCACCGCTACAGCAGAGGACGAGTTAGTTAAGGCAATGTACTGCTAATTCATTGTGTTCTGCACTCGTGGGTTTGACGTCACACAACATTTTTCTCCTTCTTCCTTTTGTATTCTTCATTTATATCACGTTGCTTTGTCTTCCTGTGTCAACACACCATTTGTTTTTGCTGCTTTGTCTGAAGATCACATTTGTAGTGCCCTTTAACAAGCTCAGAAAGGTGTATCTCGGCCAACTGGTAGGAGGGCCACCGCTATAGCACAGGACGAGGTAGTTAAGGCAATTTAGTGCTAAAGATGCCAGCGGTGTTATTTCCCTTGTTTGAATATCGAAATGCTACCAAAGTTTTCATTGACCACACTGAAGATGTGCACAAAAAACAAGAATGATGGCAGCAGTGGGATTCGAACCCACGCCTCCAGAGAGACTGGAGCCTAAATCCAGCGCCTTAGACCACTCGGCCACGCTACCCTTCAATGTCAACAACCCCACACTTTGCCATCTGTTACCTAAGCCTGCTAAGCTCCCGTTTACTTCAGGTCTCTTCTTTTTCATTTTTCCTTTTGAGTCCTTCGTTTATATCACATTGCTTTTTCTTCCTGTCTCAACACATTATTTGTTTTGCTGCTATGTCTGAAGAGCACATTTATAGAGCCCTTTAACCTCTCTTGGGTAGGGGGCAGTATTTTCACGTCCGGATGAAAAGCGTGCCCAAAGTAAACTGCCTGTTACTCAGGCCCAGAAGCTAGGATATGCATATAATTGGTAGATTTGGATAGGAAACACTCTAAAGTTTCTAAAACTGATAACATGATGTCTGTGTGTATAACACAACTGATAAGACAGGCAAAACCCCAAGGACAAACCATCCCAAAAAATAATAATTTTCAGCCTTCCACTGTTTCCAATGGCTTTCATGTTTATTATGAGGCGAAGTCCTCCCAGATTGCAGTTCCTAGGGCTTCAACTAGATGTCAACAGAAAGAGTTTCAGGCTGGTTTTTGGAAAAATGAGCTAGAGGTTGTAGTTTTTCTAAGTGGCTCCCATTTTGGCTGAAGTGTTTCCATGCGCGTGGGTGAAAGCGCTGTTCTTTGTTATTTCTCTCCGGTAATGAACATACTTTTCTCCGTATTAAATTTGATCATTTCTTTGCGTATAAGGGTACCTGAGGTTTGATTATAAACGTTGTTGGACTTGTTTGGATAAGTTTATTGGTAACGTTTGGGATTCATTTTGTATGCATTTTGAAGCAGGGAAACCGGTGGATTATTGAATGAAGCGCGCCAGCTAAACTGAGTTTTTATGGCTATAAAGAAGGACTTTATCGAACAAAAGGACCCTTTGTGATGTAACTGGGACCTTTTGGAGTGCCAACAGAAGAAGATCTTCAAAGGTAAGGCATTTATTATATCGCTATTTCTGACTTTCGTGTCGCACCTGCCTGGTTGAATTCTTTTTTCATGTTTTTGTATGCGGGGCGCTGTCCTCAATTAATCGCATGGTGTGCTTTCTCCGTAAAGCCTTTTTGAAATCTGACACAGCGGCTGGATTAACAAGAAGTTAAGCTTTATTTTGATGTATAATACTTGTATTTTCATGAATGTTAAATATTTATATTTCTGTCATTTGAAATTCGCGCTCTGCAATTTCACCGGATGTTGGCCAGGTGGGACGCTACAGTCCCACATGCCCATAAGAAGTTTTAACAAGCTCAGAGAGGCAGATCTCAGCCAACTGGTATGCGTGGCCACCGCTACAGCAGACGACGAGTTAGTTAAGGCAATGTACTGCTAATTCATTGTGTTCTGCACTCGTGGGTTTGACGTCACACAACATTTTTCTCCTTCTTCCTTTTGTATTCTTCATTTATATCACGTTGCTTTTTCTTCCTGTGTCAACACACCATTTGTTTTTGCTGCTTTGTCTGAAGATCACATTTGTAGTGCCCTTTAACAAGCTCAGAAAGGTGTATCTCGGCCAACTGGTAGGAGGGCCACCGCTATAGCACAGGACGAGGTAGTTAAGGCAATTTAGTGCTAAAGATGCCAGCGGTGTTATTTCCCTTGTTTTAATATCGAAATGCTACCAAAGTTTTCATTGACCACACTGAAGATGTGCACAAAAAACAAGAATGATGGCAGCAGTGGGATTCGAACCCACGCCTCCAGAGAGACTGGAGCCTAAATCCAGCGCCTTAGACCACTCGGCCACGCTACCCTTCAATGTCAACAACCCCACACTTTGCCATCTGTTACCTAAGCCTGCTAAGCTCCCGTTCATTTCGGTCTCTTCTTTTTCATTTTTCCTTTTGAGTCCTTCGTTTATATCACATTGCTTTTTCTTCCTGTCTCAACACATTATTTGTTTTGCTGCTATGTCTGAAGAGCACATTTATAGAGCCCTTTAACCTCTCTTGGGTAGGGGGCAGTATTTTCACGTCCGGATGAAAAGCGTGCCCAAAGTAAACTGCCTGTTACTCAGGCCCAGAAGCTAGGATATGCATATAATTGGTAGATTTGGATAGGAAACACTCTAAAGTTTCTAAAACTGATAACATGATGTCTGTGTGTATAACACAACTGATAAGACAGGCAAAACCCCAAGGACAAACCATCCCAAAAAATAATAATTTTCAGCCTTCCACTGTTTCCAATGGCTTTCATGTTTATTATGAGGCGAAGTCCTCCCAGATTGCAGTTCCTAGGGCTTCAACTAGATGTCAACAGAAAGAGTTTCAGGCTGGTTTTTGGAAAAATGAGCTAGAAGTTGTAGTTTTTCTAAGTGGCTCCCATTTTGGCTGAAGTGTTTCCATGCGCGTGGGTGAAAGCGCGTTCTTTGTTATTTCTCTCCGGTAATGAACATACTTTTCTCCGTATTAAATTTGATCATTTCTTTGCGTATAAGGGTACCTGAGGTTTGATTATAAACGTTGTTGGACTTGTTTGGATAAGTTTATTGGTAACGTTTGGGATTCATTTTGTATGCATTTTGAAGCAGGGAAACCGGTGGATTATTGAATGAAGCGCGCCAGCTAAACTGAGTTTTTATGGCTATAAAGAAGGACTTTATCGAACAAAAGGACCCTTTGTGATGTAACTGGGACCTTTTGGAGTGCCAACAGAAGAAGATCTTCAAAGGTAAGGCATTTATTATATCGCTATTTCTGACTTTCGTGTCGCACCTGCCTGGTTGAATTATTTTTTCATGTTTTTGTATGCGGGGCGCTGTCCTCAATTAATCGCATGGTGTGCTTTCGCCGTAAAGCCTTTTTGAAATCTGACACAGCGGCTGGATTAACAAGAAGTTAAGCTTTATTTTGATGTATAATACTTGTATTTTCATGAATGTTAAATATTTATATTTCTGTCATTTGAAATTCGCGCTCTGCAATTTCACCGGATGTTGGCCAGGTGGGACGCTACAGTCCCACATGCCCATAAGAAGTTTTAACAAGCTCAGAGAGGCAGATCTCAGCCAACTGGTATGCGTGGCCACCGCTACAGCAGACGACGAGTTAGTTAAGGCAATGTACTGCTAATTCATTGTGTTCTGCACTCGTGGGTTTGACGTCACACAACATTTTTCTCCTTCTTCCTTTTGTATTCTTCATTTATATCACGTTGCTTTTTCTTCCTGTGTCAACACACCATTTGTTTTTGCTGCTTTGTCTGAAGATCACATTTGTAGTGCCCTTTAACAAGCTCAGAAAGGTGTATCTCGGCCAACTGGTAGGAGGGTCACCGCTATAGCACAGGACGAGGTAGTTAAGGCAATTTAGTGCTAAAGATGCCAGCGGTGTTATTTCCCTTGTTTGAATATCGAAATGCTACCAAAGTTTTCATTGACCACACTGAAGATGTGCACAAAAAACAAGAATGATGGCAGCAGTGGGATTCGAACCCACGCCTCCAGAGAGACTGGAGCCTAAATCCAGCGCCTTAGACCACTCGGCCACGCTACCCTTCAATGTCAAAGACCCCACACTTTGCCATCTGTTACCTAAGCCTGCTAAGCTCCCGTTCATTTCGGTCTCTTCTTTTTCATTTTTCCTTTTGAGTCCTTCGTTTATATCACATTGCTTTTTCTTCCTGTCTCAACACATTATTTGTTTTGCTGCTATGTCTGAAGAGCACATTTATAGAGCCCTTTAACCTCTCTTGGGTAGGGGGCAGTATTTTCACGTCCGGATGAAAAGCGTGCC